>NC_056736.1:730339743-730382243 GCF_019279795.1 Protopterus annectens | reverse complement strand
TTTGTATTTCACCCAGGCTGAGCCTGAAATGTATCAATATTTATCAGTGCAGTACCCTGGTAAACAAAAATAGATAAGTTACTGGGAAAAATATCAGTGGCATAAATCATATGTTGTAAACTATTATTCTTTAAAGTTAACATGTTTGTAGTCAAAATGTTATAGCTACACTGTACCCAGAGCCTTGATACAATACATAGGAAGTTTGTATCATCTGTCATCAGCAAAATTAACTTGCCAGATGGTGGTGCTCATGGGAGTGTGCAAGAGAAGCATATGCTGATCCACAATTCTGTGCTTCAGGAGAAGATTTGTTCATTTTTTGTGTAAATACGGGAGCACAGCTGTTCATTTATTATAGTTGCTGTTTGGTGATCTGATACCTTCACCTGTATGCTGAGAGCAGTTCTGGATGAACGTTTAAAGTTCAGATCATCACAGGCACTTCTAGGAAGTGGTGGTTAAGTTCAGATCAAGAATGGCAGTGGAGGGCCATGGTTCTTGCAGTGGCCCAGATGGAGTGACAGAGTGGCTAGACAGTGTAACAAAAGTTATTTGGAAAAGGAGCTTTTGGCCTTGCATGGTGTACAGCTTGCTGAGCATCAACAAAAGTGTAGCAATGTTGATCTAAAGCTAGACAACTTAGAGGACCAAAGCCATCACAATAACTTAAAAGATTCACTGGTATCGTTGAGGGGAACGAGGTTGAAGACTCATTAAGGTTAATGAGGCAACATTTGAAGGAAGTGCTTCAAATGATAACACCTACGGTATTGCAAATAGCAAATAAGGTCCTAACCAGCAATCCAGTGCCTGGCTTACCTAGAGTTGCTGCCTCTTGCGATGCTGAAAACTGGACCAAAGCCACATCCCCTGCTCTACCCACGACTCTGCCCAGGCACAACCCATCTCCACCTACATCCACAACCATTTTATGATGTAAATACATACATTATTAGGGCAGAATATTCCTTTTAGTCCCATTTTACGTGCCTAGTCTACATTGTGTTACTGTTATTTTCTTTGTTGTGGAGTATCATGGACTCTACCATATTGCTTTAGCAATGCTTTTTGTGAAAATAAAAAGACACAGATTGCTTTTTAACAAATGCCGGCATTCTGTCCATACTTCTAAATAGAACACTAGAGTTTGTACAGTGCATTCTGGACTACATGAGAATCATTCTGATTTCTGGATAGTCCAGAAAAATACTGGATTTGTGGCAAGCTTAGGCTTACCCAGACAACTAATTCTCCATTTTCTGGACTTTAATGTTATGGAGTACACCCTGTGGAGAAATAGAGAAATGGGTCAATAGTTTCAGATTGCTGGAAAGTGTGTCAGGGTGATGCCTGATTACAGTAACTATGCTTCCCAGCTTCACTGCTTATTGAATTAGTGGGACATACCAAAGTATTTGATAGGCCTGAGAGAGCTCATGCATACCTTAATGAATGCCTTTAAAAACAGACTAAGGAGGAACAGTGGAGCAAGGTGATGAGAGTATGGAAATAGACATTTCCAAGAGAGGCAAAAGATGAACAGACATAATTAATGCCCCAGCTCCCAACAAATCATCTGTGGGTAAGAGACATAAATCAGGAATGTCTGTGTCAGTGTATCCACAGTAGGGGATGATGGGAAAATATAAGGAAAAACAGCCCTTTTTTCTGAGGTGGCTACAACCATACCACTACCCAGTCATACTGGTGCAAGCAATGGGGATGATGAGGGGGAAGCAAGCTCACATTTCTGCACACTGGATCCCAAAATCAGCAGGGTGAAGCTCCTAATTGACTGAGGTGGATTACATGTAGTCTTTCTCATTTCTAAAGATTTACATTCCGTATTTTGTAAAATATCTAGGGTGCTGAATTCTGCTCTATGAAGACATGGGAGGTAATCCTTTTGTCAGTAAAGTGACTTTACATATAAGAATGATGTTTTATTATGTATAATTAGATGCTACACTTACCAACATGAATGAAGCCTGCAAATGTCGCAGAAGGACTTGGATTAAGGACATAAAATAAAGCATGGATTATTCAGGGATGTTTAATTATAGTCAGGAGTTTAATTCTTTAATACCACCTATGCTTCATAAATGGTTATGTTATGCATGGGAATGCCTGCTTACACAGGTTTTATTCCTTTCTGATGTGCAATATAAGGCTCATCTGGAGGTTGGAGTCATAACCTACTCCCTATTTTTTACCCAGTGATGTTGCAAGTGTAAAGTGAAAAATAAAGTACTTGAAATACAGGATTAATAAATAATTCACCATAGCCTATTTTTTGCCCTATGTCCACACCTGCTCTAACAGCAATCCTCCTTAACACCCCCACTGAATTACACTATTACTGCAGAAGCTAGTTGTGGATCCTAAGAATGTTCTGGGGGCTCAGCTTGTCTGTGCAGCCATTGGGGGAGGAGCTATTTTTAATTTTTTTTATGACTTACCCACTCCCTTTCTCAGTCCCACCATGCTCTTTGCATTCAAGGAAACTCCCCCCTTTTGAATCATGCCACTCTTTATGGACTGTATCAGTGAACACCCTTCCTCCTAGGACAGGCATGCCCCTTCCTGCTGTTCCGTCAGTCACCTGAAGTGCTAATCAAACTCGGGTTGGCTGTAATCGGAGATTTATCCCTCTATGCCACTAGAGCAGCATATTAATAACTTACAAAAAGAGCACCTTCAAAATCACCTCACTAAACAACATTGATTGTTCTGTGTAAGTTTGTGGCATTCACTGATTTTTAAATATTTTTAATGTAGCAGATATTTTTAATTTGACTTTCATAATGTGTTTAGTAGATTGATTTTATAATTAAGTCATTCTGTGATTGTTAGCTGATTATTTTTAATTAGTTGCATTAAACTGCTTTACATGTTCAGTGAATGTTTGCACTTATGTTTGTTGTTCATATGAAGTCTTGTATCATTGTTCTGCTATACAAAACACTAAATGTTAATATCAAAATAATTCTAGTCAATAGACTGAAGAAGCATCTTTTTGGTTCTTTTGTTATATTTTACTGCTTGTTCAGTTTGTGAAACATTTTTTTGTAATTTAGTGGCTCAGAAATGTAGTATATCATGTATCCAAGCCCTAATAGTGATATTCATGAGTCTGTCTGTAATGAGGCACTGAATATCAATGAATTGATCATAATTCCTTTTTATTGTAATGCTATGTATTTTGTAAAAAAAAAAAAAAAAAAAAAAACTGGTTCAACTCTTAGAGTCTCTGGAGCACCGTGTAGCTTCACATCAATAAACAGTGAATAAAATTTTCATGGGATGAGGTAATTATAATCTACAGGCTAATAATTTAACAAAGAACAACAGCCTAAACAACTGTTTGGGAAGGACACTATAGGCAGTCTTCCTTCAATAATCTCATCTGTTTGATCTGGGTATGGCTGAGAGCAATGGTACCATTAGACAGCTGTGTAATAAGTCATACAAGGAAACTTACCATTAATATAAGTATCATAAAATGTTAGTGGTATAATCTGGGTAAAATTAACATTTGTCTGAAATAAATATATTAAGAACCAGAAATATTGAATAACCAGTAGTACAAATAACCAGAAAAAAAGTTATGGTTCCAAAAACCATAGAGAACCTGCCAAGTGTGATTTGTTTACTAACATGTAGGTTAAGTGCTTTCATCCAGACAGACAAGTAACCCCTGAAAACATCACATGATTCACATCTGCAGATTCATTCTGTTAGCAAACCCTCACCGATGCACCATTGCAGTTTGCAAAACATTTCCATTTGGCTCTCAGTGCCTTATAGGGCATACTGTAATTTACAAAATGCTATACCACAGTCACTGCCCACCTTTAAGACTGAAACTACCTTTACAGGGCAACCCTTATGTACTCAGAAGTACATAGGAAAGCAGTTTCTCTGCAGGGTACCCTCCATTTAAAACTGCTGTAGGTGAGAGAGCCTTCTATGTATTGAGACCTGCGGCCTAGAACCACAGGCCTACAAACATCAAAAGTATAGAAATCATTCAAAGCTTGAAATATGCATTTAAAGGTAATCTGTTTAATGCATTTGCCTGCAACTGCTGCCATGACAATGGTTAGGTAACTTCCCATGTCATGAATTACTAGAATGCATTTAATAAACTTTATCAACCTCCTAATGTGGCATCTGATACACACATTACACATGGATGTAGGAATTTATGTATTATATGTGTGACTGCACTGTATTTTATGCATATATTAGCTTGCATTTTGTGTATATATATATATATATATATATATATATATATATATATATATATATATATATATATTTTTTTTTTTTGTCTCAATGCTCTTTGACTGGATCTTGTAATCTTAACCTGCCTGCATTGAATCTTCCCAGTATAGTCTAAGTTTTGCTCCGTACTCATCCTGTATATAATATTGTTGATTAGAAAGACCATGATATATTTTCTGCTCTTTGAGCTCAGTTCATTACTGAAAAGAGTCAATAGACCAGTCCACTTACCCAGTGAAAAAATAATAAATAAATACTTATTTTACCTGGACTCATAGGTTTACACTTTACAGGTTATCACTATAGGCCAAAAACACGTTGAAGTTCTGGTACTCTTTCTATTTCCAGTTTCTGAAATGTCTGTGACTTACTGTTCAATGACATTCTTTCGTCAGTGAAAGGAATCCTCCTTTGAGGACCCTTGAGGGTCATCTCTGGACCTTAGTTTCATCTGATATTTGTTTCCACTGAATGACATACGTCATTTCTAATTATTTTATTCATTTTATCTCTCTGCTTCAATATTCATACAATACATAACTCTTTGGTTCTAGAATAGCTTAACAAAGTTAATTCATTTGATTTGTAAAACTTTGAAAAAAAATCTTTCTAATGTTCTCCTTTACTGTCACTTTTTCACTGAAACATCCTTTTAAGTGATTTTTTTAAATGCATGCATATGTTCTGGTGCCAAACGTTTTTTATGTATGGCTTTTCTTTTTAACTTTATCATTTTTGTTGCTTTATGTGTAACAAAGCTTTTCAGGAACACCACTTTAATATATGCATTTTTATATGTAATGCTTGTTCCACATTTGTCTACCATATTATACAACATATTCGCCACAGAGCATATTGAACAAATATTCAGTATTTACATCTAATTAGAATTGAACAAAGTTTCTTTACATTTGTACTCATTCTCATTTTATGCATAACCATAACACTCTCCCCTCATAACTTGAGCTGTATCATTACATTTTATTTATTTATTTTATTTTATTTTACATTTGTTGACCGGGCTAGTCTAACTGAATATATGTCCATTTTCAGTAGAGGCCCGGGGAGAAAAGCTCCAAGGAAAAAAATTACAATTTAATAGAGAATAACATCAAAACAGTTTTATACAGCAATGATTGTACCATAAAAGCAGTATAATTTTAGCATAACATGTTAGCTAAAGAAATTCTTAAAAGAATATAAAAATAGAAGAAATAAAATGTTTTTTTTTTTTTTTTTTTTTTTTTAATTCTAACTTACTCAAGTTGGTTAAAGTATCCGCAAGAGGTTTCACCTTACACATTTTACACTGTGTTAAGCACCTTATGCAGAATTCAGGTTACTGTACTTCTCCACATTCAACTTTCAGAAGGTTTCCTACATGTGAGAACAGTGTATGTATCTCTGATAATCCCTGCAGCCGAACATAGTACTACTATTTGTAGTCCACTGCAACTACAGTTTCACCTGTGTCATCACTCACAAGTGCATCTTTGTTTGATTGGTCTGATCGTCACTGAACACCTCTCCTCTTACACCTCCTTGCTAGCCGTTTCGTGTATCCCCTCTGTAGTTTTTGCATCCAGATCCCCTTTTTCTCTATAATTTTCCCAACCCTCTCCTCAAGCCTTAGCTATCACCTATCATACTTTCCATTGAGCAGGTAAAACTCAAGTTTTTCATCTCCCAACATCCCTTCTATTTATGCACCTTAAAAAGGCACAAGTCATACTAATCTTGTATCTTGATCTTCCTCAGTAATTTACTCCAAAGCTTCCGTGTTCCCCTCCACAGGGATACACCCTCTTTACATGTCCAAAACATGTTCATTTGATCAGTATTTTCCTCCCTCCCACATCTCCAACACTCTGTGGATGGATAACATCCTTCTTGCTTTATCGTTAGAGCCATAACACCATCCTTCTAAACTGATCCCCAACAGGGCCAACCTCTTTTAACACTTTCATCATTGTTAATATTCCTTTAAAAAATCTTCTGCCCATATTGTAACCTCATATTACATGCATCATTAATCACTTAGCTTTCCAAAACCACATTAACATACACTTTCCACCAACTGCCTGCATATGATTCCAATTCTTCCACTTTTAAATGGCTCCATTTGTTTCCTAAAGCTAAGCCTACCTCATAATTCACTGTTTCCCTTCCTGTGTGTTTACTGTCATGATTGTACTTGTAGTGGCTCTTTTGAATACTCTGGTAACTATTTTTAAGTATATGCCGGTATAACAGTTAATCTCCTTTCTGTAAGTTGTATTTATCTCTTGGGTCCCTCACCTTTCTAATGCCCTTTTCTTCCCAGATTACGAGATTCCCCTCTGACTACTTTCTACAAGTCCACCACAGATTACTAAGACTTCTGTCTGTCCGTGAACTGCATTCGATACCCTAGCAGCCTGTGAATACTGCCCTCTACACTCATTGTCTTAATGCCGTTTACCTCACTAATTGTCTTACCACTTCCAGCCTTTCAACCGTTTTCAGAGACATCCCTTTACAAAATTATATGCTTCTCTGCCTTTGAACACTATTTACAGTGGTCACATATCACTAAAATCCAGTATACCCTATCTGCCAGCTTTCCTGTGAGCCACAAGTCTATCTTTCATGATCCCCCTTCTTTTACTTTTACACACGTCTGCTACACTTACTTTGACATCTCCTATAGTCTTATTTATAGTGATAATTTGCCTATGCCACCCAAAATGCAGTTCTTGCGCAACTATGTCTATTCTACCTCCAGGTTTGGCACATCGACTTGTCCATATATCTAACATTTTCCTTATCCTTACCTTCGGACCCACCAAGTTCTGGTCTCTAATCTTAGCTGTTGCTGTTGTTGTGTCTTTCGGCTTTTCCCGGTTACAGGTCGCCACAGTGGAACTCTGGTCCGCTAATGATTGGCAGTAGATTTTTATGTGCCGAGTTGCCGGCCTTGATGCACAACCTTCAACAAAGGTACGCTCATTCACGTATGTTTCCACACAGAAGATGCTCTAGCTGAGAATCGAACAGGACAACATCTTACTGTGAGGCGACAGTGCTACCTCAGCACCACCACTGCAGTACAGTCTCTAATCTTAGCTACCATTTTATAAAAATTAAGCCCCAAGCATTTTTCTTCACCAGCTTTTCATGCTGATGTCAGTTTGCCATTTTAGTAGTATAATTTTCCACCGGTTTTATGTTCAGTTAGGATCCTGTGTCTATCAGTTTTTACATTCTGAATGTGATTCCTAATTTCTTTAAACATTCTTCATATTCATTGTATATATTCTTGCTATCTTCATTATCTATGTTGTCAGTAATTTGAGACATACACATTATAAACTTATAACTACATTTTTTGCACTCTTTGTCCCCATTGCCTGTTGACCATCAGCCTCCTCACAGCCAATTAACCAGCTCATTCCCCATCACTCGAGCAAGGGTTGACCAGAAGAGGCTATCATTTAGACAGGCATTAGGGATGGTTTTACAGTATTTCTTCTAGTCTTATCTTTCACCTGTTGATGCCTGACTAGCAGAACTGAAATGGGGCATACATTACGCTGTCCGCACTGGTCATCCCTCACCTCTGCATCAGATGTTTTCAGTAAGCAGCCCTACTGCCTCCCCTCAAGCACAGAAAGTGGTTTCCCCAGTCGCTACAGAGAAATTGTACTTCTCCATGTGCTTTCTAAGCAGCTGCTGCCGTACTCACCTTCCAGGTGAGGGCAGCAGTCCAGGCCACTACGGTCCTGTCCATCTCTGTGTGGAGCACCTAGTCAAACTCCAGTTGCCTGGGTTGCAGTGAGAGATCCAACTTTCTGTACCATGGAGCTAGGCTTCAAATGTCTTCTTACTTTTCCTTTCACAGTCAAGTTTATTACATTCATGTGAAATAATATTTTGATTCTCAACTAAGTTACTACAAAAAGGAAAAAGAAAACTTGGCATTTGGACTATTAATATTTACACATTTAACTGTTTCTCCTTTTTAATATAATTATTTGAATATTGTAGGAAACATTTTACTAATCATTTTATATAATTTCTATTCATGTAATGAGGCATCATTATTTTTTACATGCAAGAGTAATAAAACCTCTTGACACCCAAACTTAAAATTTATAGGACTGAATTCTTGAAGGTACTGCAATGTGTACATGTAGGTATGCACGTCATAGTACCATTCTGTGATTCAGCAACCATCCTTCCATGCTACTACAGAGTCATGTAACACAAAGACATGCAGCACTGTGTATGGTTTACCCCATGGTCAAGCTGAGTGCTAATGAGGCATTCTGGGGAATATGCATATTCTAATTAGACATGTGTCTTCTCCCTGGAACTGCCTCCAGGAAGGCATCTATGTAACCAAGTGATTGAAGAAATCACACAACTCTGTAGATAAGCACAGCCATCCCCATCGTGTTGTGGTATTGAATACGGCCAAAAGGCCATGTTAACCCTACAAACATGAATGTGGTGGGGGTGACCACTAGACACCAGAGCTTATTTTAAAGTGTTGTAAGGGCACTGACAGCAAAATTGTGAATGGAGGATGGGGGGATGCAGTAGCCTACTAGGGCCTAATAGATGCAGGCTGTAATGACACTCACAGTGTTATGGGGGAGGGGGAACCATAGGAGGACAGTTAGGATAGGGATAAGTATGAAGACTGTGTGTGTGTGTGTGTGTGTGTGTGTGTGTGTGTGTGTGTGTGTGTGTGTGTGTGTGTGTGCTTGTCTGTCCGTCTGTGCCTGTGTTCATGTATTTGTGTGTGAAAGAGTGACTGGTGGTGGAGAGAATACCATTACCTACACAAGCAACAGGTTACTAAGATGATATGCAGATCAGCATGTTGTGGTAGTAACTATGATTCAATCTAGAGGCATGTAAATTAGCTGATAATGAGGTCTTACCTAGTCACGGCTTACATATTTCTGAATTGCAAATGGATACATTGTGGGATTAGGGCCTTTGTAGCTTGAGACATATGGCTTGTGTAGGAACTTTAATGAATTCCCAGGATGTTTTGACAACTAAAAGTTTTTATTATGTCAATTTCTTTATCTTGAACCTTTCTAGCTAATGATAAAGTTGTGTACATTACAACTTTAAATCCTTCAACCAGTTTCTTGTTATTTTCTTGACTGTAGCCAAAATAGACCAAAATAGAGGATACTTATTACTAGTAATACATGTTGGCAAAGGTGTATTATATAAAATCATACTTTTAGTTTGAATGACTCTGTTAGTTCATAATATCTGACAAAATATGTGCATTTGTTGTCACTAGACCTTTATCACCTTATATTCCACAAACATATGCTTCCAAGCTATTTTTTATTATCCTTGCACCTCCATCTACACTTAGTTCAAGTTTGTCATCTTAGCTAATTTTCCTGGGTTGTTAAATACTTTATTCAAAAATGTCCATGTATATATCCTCCAAAATGAGGAAGAAGTTGTGAATTTTATCGATTTCAGATACATTTTTTTTTCTTTTACAGTAAAATGTGTTTCTTCATATTTAAATGTATGGACGCATTAAATATCTTGTCATTTATCCTGGTCTGTTATTATTTTATATAAATTTGCTCATATTGATTTGTTTGTGACCCAAAGCATGTTATCTGACAGATACAATCCAAAAGCTTTGAGCATTTTCTTATGATAAGATCATTAAAGCTTTGCAATTTATTATGTATTCTGTTAATGTCTGGTAACTCTATATTAGATTTTTTTTAATTTTTCCACTTTTTTCAGCAGTTTTAACTTTGGTCCTATCCGTATAATTATAAAAGGCTAAATCTCTTTCCTTTCCCATTCACTGTATTTTTCTTTTTTTATTGCACTCTTTCTATTTTTATCCCTCAGTCTTCAACTTGTTGTGGGTCATCATATCTGGTTTCTTGTTTTCCTCCTTAGCCTTAAACTGTGACTGAGTTATCAGTGTATTCATTTCTCTGTTAATATAGTTTAATTCCCAGTTTCTGGAGTGTGCCTTAAGCCTGATGTAAGATGTCTATGTAGAAGCATTTTCTTTTTGTTTAGCCCCTTTGAGAGAACATAGTTTATACTGTGCCTTTTCCTTGGTGTGACATGATTTTTTAACTTGCCTAATACACCCAAGAACCTGCCATCTTGTCCTTTTAATTTATTTATTTTTTTGCCTCTTATGTATCATATGGATTTTTTTCTGGCATTGTATAATAAAGCTTTTGCAAAGTCTTATCTTTGACATGCATAATATTGTTGCTTAGTTTTAAAACCTGGCTATGTAATCTTATTTTATGTATGTGACAGTCTATTTCATATCCTGGCAGAGTAGCTATTTCTGCTAATATTTTTCTTATTCGCTGTTTTAATGTTGAACAATGCTTACTTTCATTTATGATCTTTATATTTTTGTACCTATTGTAACTCACATCATCTGCTACAGTTGCTTGTACACTAGTACCTCGCCACACAGCTGCTCACTGCCGGAGGTGCTTGAATTACCACAAGCCGGACCTCCTGCTTGCACTTAGCCTTCTCCACACCTAGTCCTATACAACTGTATAGTCCTACATTAACCTAAACTGTAACCCTGAAACTCCCACCCACTTCCCAACCTGAGTCATTGTTTCCTGACCCTAATTCTCCACTTCTCCTCCCCCTCCCTAAACATAATGTCTCCAATCACTCTGTAAACTTAAAATTCCAACCCTCCCTTCCTTAATCCTAAATTCCTAGATAACTCACTAAGCCTAAAACTCCCACTCCCTAAACTTAAAAACATTTTCCACTCCCTAAACCTAAAACCACTTCCCAGTCCCTAAACCTAAAACTCCCCTTCCACTCTCTAAACCAAAAACCCCTTTTGGCTCCCTAAACCTGAAACCATGTTCCTGCTTCCTAAAAGCCCCCTTTTAAGTTCTGCCATGGCTGTACTTTCTTCTTCAGTTTCTGATCTTTGTGAAGCAAGCAAAAGGACATGCCTTCATCCATATAAAACAGCAAACCAAAGTTTGCCTGTCTTAAATCATGTATTTGTATTGAAAGAAAAAATGTCTTCATTCCCATTGTCTTCCTGTTGTGCACTTGTGTATATTCAAGACAGAAGACCAAATTCCATTACCCCAAAAGTATTGTTACATAAATTAAGATTACTGTGCAGAAGGGCATGGCTTTTTTGTAAGCATACAGATAATGTTCACCTGCCAGGACTAGGTCAAGCAAACAAAAATAGTTTAGCAGATGAATGATTCAGTATGAACAATGCAGGATACTCTCAAAAAGGCCTTTAATTAATAACTGTAAGATACCATTTTTTTGGATACTCTCAAAAAGGCCTTTAATTAATAACTGTAAGATACCATTTTTTTGTTTCAAAAATCCATCCAGGTTCCAGTGCAGAACACAGAATAATGTATGCAGAATCCATTATCCTTTACTTCTGTATCAGGACACCTTTTGATGGATAGTCCAAGAGTCAGACAGAATAAGATTTGTTTTGGTGTAGCGGAAATGAAGACTTCCTTTCTAGACAACTCTTTACTTGCTGTTTGAACTTTATGTAAATATACCTGTGTGTGTGTGTGTGTGTGTGTGTGTGTGTGTGTGTGTGTGTGTGTGTATATATAGATATATATATATATATATATATATATATATATATATATATACATACATATATTTAGTTCTAGAAAGGTACTTTTCGGTTAAATAGTGTGTTACAACCCTTTATGGTAAAGCTGTAGCACGATTTATATTTGTCAATTTCAGGAAGGTATGTTTCAGTGTTGTTTCTTTATATGGCACTCTTGTTTCCAAAAAGTCCAGAAAGCTGTGCTGTGGAGTATCATTGTGTTTCCTGAGGAAGAGAAACATGAGCCCTGATAAGACATCTTTCTGGTATCTTCCAAATCAAACAGAATATCTTAAAGGTTTCTGACTTAAAGAAGCCTGTTCTTTTTTCATAAAACTAGGGTGTCACAAGTGTTCAGTTAAGACAGTTTGGCATTCTCTCTAATCAAGCTTTTCTATTAATAGATGCACTCTTCTGTTTATTGGAGTGACTATGATAATTCTCCCCGGATAATTTAAAAGCACCTGCTAACCTTGTTCCTGCATAACTTGGTGTAGCAGCATTAACATGCCACTATATGTCAGTATTGAAAAAAAGGAAAATTTTAGCCTGCATGGCCTGACTGTGCACTTTATTTGTGAATTAAGCATTCTCAACCACACCGGCTGCTAGGTTGCTATCTTTTACCACAATAACCCAAGCTAATCTCATAATAACAACTTCCACTTGTGTTTGAAATTGAGTGGAGTCAGAAACCAAGCAGCTCATGACAAAGTGGTTACTGACTGACTGAGAAGGATAATGCAACAACACAAAATGTACTGAGAACTTTGTCTCCAGAACAGCACAAGAGCGTATTAGGTGGAATCCAACACAAAAAAAAAAACAAAACTACCTGTGGTGAATGGTTGGTACTCAAAGAAGTTCCAAAAGTGTTGACCAAAAGGAAATTTATTCAAAGTTTCACAAATAAATCCTAAATGGTAAGCGCTTTCATCCATCAAAATCACAGGACTTTATCAAAAGAACTTTGTTTCCATTGTGAAGGGTCAGGAATATCCCCTAGTGTTTAAGCAGCATCTCAGTGAATGACATAAATGCTGCATTGTCTTTTAGCAAAGGCATAATTTTGTTATTCATAATCAATGAACCGATAGGTAGCTTGTTTTAGTGTTTCAGAAATGTCTCCGTCTGGATTTCTCTCACATGGCCACTGTTGACATTTTCCTGAAGCTAAGCACTCCATTGAAAACGTTTACTGTAATGCCCCTTTCTTACTGCTGCTTCTTTTCTTGGTTCCAAGTTACGTTCATTCTTTCCACTGTTTGTCTTACACTGAGATACTTTTCAAATGTAAATGTTATGTGACCACTCTGTAAGGTAAAGCTTCAACAGAATTCCAGGCTCCAAGCACATGTGCTTCTTTAACAGTTAGAGGAAATTCTAGGTAAATACTAAGTCTCCTCTTCTTGATGTGTCTTTATAGTGCATAAACACGAGTTCTGAAATCAGGAGCATCATCCTGATAGACTGAAATGAACTGCCTAGCAACACTCATCTACCTTTGATCCACAGTTGCAGTTCCTCAAAGATTTGCTATTATAGAGAAGCTCAGCATATTAAAAAAAACTTTTGAATGTGAATGTATTTAGATACACACACAGTGGAATGCAAACTTAAACTGAATCACAAAAAAAGTGAACTTTATGTACACACACACACACACGAGCATGTGTGCAAGTGTGTGCATACATGCCAGCATGTCCATGCACACAGACACACACACACACACACACACACACACACACACACAAAGACGCATGCGCAGTCTTTCTTTGTGAGTTAGATTTGTGTGATAGCCAGGGTTCAGCACTTAATCTTCCACTGAGGGAAGTACATAAATGAGAATGTTTAGATCTGTCCACTTGTTGGTAATAATAAAAAAATGTGTACTTATTTCTTACTTATACCTTGCTAAAAAGTTTTTATTTGCTTTAATTGTAGTACGATGGATATACCTCCTGTCCCCTGGTGACTAGTTACAATACAGTGATATTAGCAGAGTTTGACTACAGCTGCCAACCACTGGAAACATTTCCTATTGACCAGGGTAAGGAAAGATGGACCATGTTCTACATGAAATCTATTGCAATGCCGATCATCTACTGGTATGGACTATTAAAGTAAGTACTGCTCTTCAGTTTTCTTTGTCTGTTCTCTTCATGTCTCATGCTAATGAATTAAATTAGTCCTTTCTGAAATCACTGTTATACATGTACATTTCCAGTTATACAGTTTTTTCCTATCTGGGGTTACATTGGGTGTCAGAATCTGTTCCAAAACTCATTGACCATATGCAAGAGAACTAATCTGGATTCAGAGTCAGCTCATCTTAAGATCTCCATGCAGTATACATTCCTGTTTGGAGGAATGCCAAGGTACCTATATCATATCCTTGTGATGTGAATAGAAACCAGCACACCTGTTAGAAACCCATGCAGACACAACAAAGGCATGCTGGGTCCAAACAGTAGGTAGCCCAGCTAAAATCAAACTGGAGAACCAGGACCTGTGAGGTACCATTGCAAACTGCTGCAGCACCATCCTGCATGATTTGCCTTTTTGTTAAGTTTTTGACAATGAATATTGATGCTGAAAACTTATAGTTCTGCCTTTAGTTGCAGCAGTATAAAAAGCCTTTTCATGCAGTGTCTGTTTGTTTTTGGAAATAAATATTTGTATTGTTTTTCTTTTTTTTATTAGCAGATTAACAGAAATGTTTTTGATGTTACAATTTTTATTTATGAAACATTGAACATGGTTTTGCCAGTGTTGCATGTAAAAAATTGTGGTCCCTTTACTTTCTACTTACAGTTTTTAGTAGAGCACACTGTTCAAAAGCCCTTCCTTTCCACCACCTTCCAGGATGATCCAGTGCCTGAGCCAGTAATCCAATATGTGGGTCACAGTCAAGCCTCCGTCCTTTTTGTATACAGAGCCGTGGTCGTGTTATAAAGATGCTAATGATGCAAAAGCCTGATTTTTGTTTCAGTTATCACAGTTAGCATATGTCATGTTCAGATAAATATCTGGATTAAGTAAGAAAGAAACATTATTTAACAAAGCATTATTTAACAAATCAACAGAACAGCAAATAGCTCATTGACAAAGATTAATCATAGCTTTTCCCATTATACAACAATATTTTCCCACTCTTCAGCTTTTTAGTAAAAACTACAAGAAAAACCTATCCAAGGTGGAGTTTTCACTGCGTGATACCTTAAACCTTCAGTAATAGAGGTCCATGGGATATACGCAAATGACCCTTTAAGGGCATCAAAGGTTTCAGCGATATGGCTTCTGAATGTCCATGATTTTTTACTTTTTAGGTCTTTCTGGATACATTCAAGCCAGTATGGCCAAATCCCATGAGCTGTGGACACACATGCTTAGGCTTTCTTATGACCTCATCAGCACAGCATAGGTAGACTGTTTGACAAAACTTTAGAAACACAGGGTCTTTACACACAGCAGATGTCCATAGCCATTAAAGTATCTGCAAAATATCCCAAATAACATCCAAACCAAAGAGTAAAAAAGTCACACAGACCAACCAATTAGTAAAAACTACAAGAAAAACCTTATGACTGGATAGAGTTGGTCTTCCACGTTGGCACTTGCCCCCTCTTGGATGACATGAACCCTAACTAAAGACAGTAGCCAAATAATCAAGAATTCTCTTCCAAGGGCACTTATCTGAAATATAAAGAATCGCAAGGAACTTGGAGTCAGACCATAAGTTGGAATATGGCATTTGGATCTGGAAGCAGAGAAGTTCTGAGGATGGTGCGTGCTTACATCACTTTTATGGCCAACATTCAGTTGCAGCCTACGTGTGACATACCATGAACCCTACATTAGTAAAAGTCTTTTGTATACTGGCCGACGTCCGGTCGGCTATGGTGTGGAACTCCCTCATGTAATGAATACTGCATCAGTGAAGACAAAGACTTCTATAGTTATTGTAAGGTTTTACACAACTATTCTTTTGGTTACATACCAGTTATAACCACCTCCCCAGTCAAATCAGACAGTAAATCAATCACATTCACCATTAGACTAAAACTGGATTAATCTTTCAGTACCTCAATAATAGAAGATTACATTTAGGCTAATCTACTAAAACTGAGTCATGACCTGGATAAATTCAGTATCTCTTCCCAGTCTGATGTCTAACTGAGTGTGCAAAATCCTGTCCTACCAAATTCTGCACTCATGTAAATGTCTGCATACAGGCATTTTATTTATTTTTATTTTTATTTTACATTTGTTGACCAGGATAGTCCGACTGGATGCATGTCCATTTTCAGCAGTGGCCCGGGGAGAAAAGCTCCAAGGGTAAGCAAATACAGCATTACATAATATCAGCATTACACATTACAAACAGACTATTTACAGAGATTACATAAGTAAGGAAGTTAAACAAGTTCCACAAGTTAGAGTTAATCCTGAGTGCAAGTCAGGATTAAATTAAATTACACAGTAAACTGGTAACAGATTTTTACACATTCTAGAGTTAGCCAGGCTTGATACATTGACATAGCCAGTTAGCATTTGTCACCCTTTGAAGTAAATACAATGTCAAATTTAAAAATAATCCCCTGTGGTGGAACGCAGATATTAACAGGCTCTACGACAAGATTAAAAACTCACTGAATGTAAAAATAAATGTAACTCCCAACATAGCTCTCAACCTTATATCTGCAAAGTATGAAGCACTCACAAGCAACTTACTATCAGCTAAAACTAAGAAACTCAAAGGACAGCTAAAATCTGTGGATTTATACTTATAGAAAGTTATTTTGATGAATTAACATGGTTCAGTATTATTTACTGTGGATATCAGTTAAAAAGAATCTTGTCAGTGAATATGTAGCAGACCCTTTCAGTGTAGAACTGTGAGGAACATGGACATTTTAAGACCCAAAATGAGAATGTTCCTCATAATTAGGCACACATGAGAGGTATAAGAACAACTATCATGCTTGGAAGCCCTCATCTTCATTTTTTACAGCCAAGTTTTAGCCTCTCCTGCCATATCATTATTCTCATATATTTTAATGAATAATACCACAGCATTGTATGCTGTAAAATTGGTACATTATTTAAGAATGCAAATATTATTCTTTACAATGTATACATATGTATATGGATTGAAATTCCTACATACATTTGTGCTCATAGAAGTGTTTAAATGCCCAGCACATGTAGCTTTGTAGAGGTGTTGCCTTACCATTCATGTTGAAGGAAATACATATGAATAATTGCACTGTGTTCAGTATCATGCAGGCTGCTTAGGGGTGATCTCTGCCTCTCATCCAGAGCTTCAACAGTTCCTATCCTCTCACACCTCCTGCACATCCACAAGTCCAGTGTTGGAATATACACCCACTCAAGAGTTTGTAATGTCTACAACATAAACAAACAGAAAATGTTGGCAGGATAGGTATGTATCACAGAGAATTCGCCTTCTTTGGAGTCATCTTTCTACACATAAAACAAAGTACTTTATTCACTTTCTTGAAATGGAATCTGGACAAATGGGTGGGAAATTGCAAATTCATCCCTGGAGTCAGCCTTATCCCTTATAGAAAGGGGCAGCATAAATGTTCTGCCTCCTTTGAGTTAACTGCATTTTAAATTACAAGAACAAAAAAATTCATGGGACCACATGGCTGGGCTTTTAAATCCTCAGTGTCGGTAGCCTAGTAAGCACCTATGAATCTATGAAGTATTTTCAGTGCCTGAGATCCCGTCAACATTTTGTGATACAAGGCACATAGAATGCCTTAACTCTTAGCACCACTAAAGAGGTAAGTTGAAAAAAAATGGCAAGACTCGTGTCAGCAGGTAACATAATACCCATGTTCCCTCTGCTGTTTGTACCTTTGTAACAAAAGAAGGAAATGATTAAATGATGTAAAAAAGTAATTTATCTCAGAACCAGACTGAAACATGCAAGCAAGGATCTTAAGGGAACTATTAGAAAAAGTAAAACAAGAGTATGTGCTTAAAGTCACTACAGATACCAAAGGAAACTGTAAATCTTTTTTTCAGTCATGTTGGGATTTAAAGAGTAATGTACAATAATGCACCGATCTCATCTACAATAATATCCCATATTTCAATCCCAGAAATGTAGCCAATGTACACAGAAGACAACTGTAGTACTAATTTTATCCCACTTACCCATATTGTTGCCCCCAGTATCCATGAAATATTATTTTCCTCAGAAATCACTGTGAAACATCATAGAATTCCTGTCAAAAGCTACAAATAATACTTTCTTGGTGCGTCCCCCGCCCCCCCATGCCAGTACAGGACAAACTTAATATAATCCCTTGTATTGTCCACTAGATTGCATATTGACTATCCAACAGATCCGAGGTTGTGACAGTTGCTGGTACCCTCTCTGAGTGTAAAATTATAACTCATGTGGTACCAGGGACCAGTCTTCTTCTGTTTGGCATTTATTTGGCAAATATCCTATTCCATATCCTAGCAGTGTGGTTGATCAGTTTTGCTTATGAGATAGCTACATTTATCCATTCATCTGGTGATACTAAACAGCTCCATTAAGGGAGAGAATATGCACATACCTGGTATACTGAAAACTGTCTCAAGCTAAATGCAAAAAAGGGCAGCAAAGTAGCATTCAACAAAAAAGATGTTCCCATCTCATTTACTATACATAATACTTCTCTTCAGACAAATGTAATCATGAGAGACCTGGGTACTTATGTACACAACTCCCTCTCTTTCTGTATTCATGGTTCCACCATAGTCAGGAAACCCTTATATGTGGCCCAGTTATTTCCCAAGAGAACGTCTTTTAAGATTCAAAGAACTCACCCTACTACTGTACTCTTGCCTTATCATAACCATCTGTGAATACTAAGGCCCATTTGGTATGTGTAATTCCAAGCATATCACTCAATTGGAAAGAACCCAATGATATCTAACCAAGAACATTAACGACTTTAAATTTTTCAGCTATCCCAAACAATTAACACAGATGTCCTTATACTGAGTAGCCTACATACTGTTCTGAGGTGACCTGTCTCACTTTTTGAGCCATGAGAGACTCGATTATATTGATCTTTTGTTTCTTTGCTAAACCAGTGGCTAACCAGCACTAAGAACACAAATCTACATTAACACATAAACAAAACTCACCAGAGAGACATGTTACCGTTACAAGTCAAAGAAATTACTACTTTGACTATTTTTCAGGTGAGTCTTGATGAGCATATGGGTAGACACAGATTTGCACCAGGAGAATCATGCACAGTCCTGCTCAGTTCAGGATATAAGCACTAAGTACTTGAAAAGGGAGACATGAACTTTTAATTTTGTCTGCTTAAGGTTGTATATGGCTAGGCATCTTATGGTCCTCATGACCTCTTGCTTAGTATTGCTTCTATGCTCCTGTCAGAGAGGTACATTACATACTGAATATATTACCTGTGCAATCTTCCATATTTAAAGAACTGTACTGAGTTCATCACAGGCTAAAGCAGACACATAATATCAAATTTCTAAACCATATAAGTGAAAACTTAAAGGTAAAAGAAAAAAAATTCAAGTGGAAATTATTCAAAATGGTTTGTGAAATGCAGGCTTATAAATCAGCTATCCTTCAGTGATAGCCTGCTGTTAGGTGATTGGTGTGTGTGTGTGTGTGTGTGTGTGTGTGTGTGTGTGTGTGTGTGTGTGTGTGTGTGTGTGTGTGTTGGGAAACAGATGCCTGGCAAGGGACTAGTAGAAATTAAGAGGTGGGACAGAGAGCCAGGGAAAGCTGTCATATCTGGCATGGCTGTGCAAATTGTGGGGGCAGATCTGTTGTGTGAGGTGCATCTTGCTGTTTTGCGGCAGTGTTCTAGCAGTCTTTCCTTGTTGGCACAAAAGTAAATAGTTTTGTATACAAAGTTAAACAGTCTGTTACATACATGTTGTACAGGAAATAAGGATAGTCTGTTGGAAGTTCAAGGCTCAGTAATGCAACTCCTAAAACCAGGAAAATTTAAGGGCTATTCAGCACAAGTAACAGCAAACTCTAAAAGCCACTGCCAGTCCTTTAAAGGGGTTTTTCAGGGCACAGTCCCCCCACACCCCAATAATTATCTGAGTATGATATAACTTTAAGAAAATAGAGTTTTCCAAGATACAGCAGTTTTGGGCTTATTTTATTTTCATGTAATTGCACTTAATTAATTTTGTGGTTAGTTTACCTCAGTAAATGTACAACACAGATTGTATAGAGTTATCGTTTCAACTTTAGAAGTTTCTGCTCTGTTTGTGTAATAGTTGAAGACCTTCTGCATTTGTACTCTCAAATAACTACTACATTTTCAGAAACCTGTAGTTACTCTCATACACATCAACATACCTTACCAGTAAATATTACTCATTTAGGTTTTGCATTACATTGTATAATCAACCTAGATAACATGGAGTTATTGTTTCAACTTTGGAGCTTTATAATTTCTTATTTTGCAGCAATTATGTTAAAATTTGCATATCTCTTGTATCTACATTCTCTGCAGAACAGTTATTCCAAATATTTATTTTCAGCATAACTGCAGTATATTATTTTTTTATACACATACGGTCTGTTATATACTGCATATGTTCCATTTTGAACATGACTTTATATCAGAATTCTACAATGGACTTAATTTCTTGATTATCACAATGGCAAGTTATAAATACTTTCAAGTAGGTAGGTAGTTACTAGGCCTGCAGTCCAGCCGACCATTCATGACCCTAACCCAAATTCCCAGCCGTCCTCAAACACTGTCTGGTTAAGTGTCTTGCTCAAGATAACACAGTAAGCTAATGAGGACTAAGGGAATCACACTCTGTGCCAGAGGAACTGCACCTTATAGCCTTAAAACCTCTATGCCAACTGCCAGACAATTTTACATATGTAAAAAATAAAGAGTTAAAAAGTAAAGAAAAAAAAAGAAAGAAAACACTTTTTGCAGTCCTAAGGAGTGCACTTACTGTCGATGAACTTATAATAGGAATCTATTCAAATATGTTGTCTCCTATATTGGTCTTTATTTTAATTATTACTGACGTATGAAAATAATCTTTGTGCCAGGCAAGTCCAGAGATGATGTGAGATGATGTGTTTGCTGATCGTGAAGATATGTATTGTTTTAGATAGTTTTCATAGCAAAAAGAAAGTATGCCTTCTCTGTCTGTCTGTCTGTCTGTCTGATTCTGTATCTTTCTTGTCAGAAGCCATGCAATATTTTACTACAGATCATAATGTCTTTTATTTGGAATTATAAAAATGAAGTATGCCATGCTGCACTGAACTTGCTGAATATTGGCCTGGCTGTGTTGTGTAGAAGGCAGTCCTGGCTGTGACTTAGATGGCCAGAGATTGATAAGCAGATTAGACAGTGGAGGAAGCCAAACTGGGGATGAACATGGTGGCTTCCATCCCTCATTCCAGAGGGGAGGGACTGGGGCTCTGTCTAAGCTGGAGTACACAGCAGTGGGGGCTGCCATATGAATCCTTGACTGAAATCTGGCTACTACTTGATGGTGGGGAAGGGACTTAAGTGGGACATCATCACTAGAGCTGACAGCTATAGGATTATCCATGCTCTTCCCAGTATTTGCATCCTTTACTTATGAAAAAAAAAACTAGCCACATATGTGATGCCTGATCTCCCACTATCTCTCACCTGTCTTAAACGAGAAATGTCTTACAGGAAAAAATGACTACAAGGTTGTTCACCCTCTAGGGGGGGGGGGGCATCTGTGGTTGGGGAGTTCAGCTGTCTTAGGGGCAACAGCCTGTATAGTTGCTGTCTCTCTCTGGAGAGGGAGTTCCTACCTGAAGGATTACTGCTGAAGTTGGTGGAGACCCTCCCCAGAAAGGATTGTGTGACAGTGTGAGAGGAATGAAAAGACTAATAGGGGAACAGATGGATGTAAGAGGCAGAGGAGTAAAGGGATAAAAAAGACATGGTTTAGTGCCACCCAAGTTGTCAATAGAAGAAGATTAAACAGAGATAGTACTCTATTCCAGGTATGTGAGAAGTGCTAAAAACAGCCAGTACCTGCTTGAAAACCAAGTAAATGGAGCCTTTTTACTTAATAAAGACAATTTTTGTTCGCTTTTTGAAGATAGAGATTCCTTTTACTCAATTTTCAAGCTAACCTTGATGATTTTTAGTTCTTAGATTAAGCCTATTGGCTTGAGTTGTGCCTTAGGCAGACTCCTAGTTTCCTGACATGTGAGGCTAATAACATAAGTAGCTTCCTCCCATATCTTTTTTCTGACATCTGCTTTTTCATATAGAAGCATTTGGATTCCATCAAGAGTTCCTAGGCCTTAGTTTACTAGCAAGCTTTTAAAAGTTACTGAGAACCTGATTAATTCTGTCGATGTTAAGAACAAAGTTGAGCATGAGGAATCCTTGCAAATTCTTTCAAGATTTAACTTTTATTTTCTAGTATTGCTTTGCACTCCCAGAAGAATATTATCTGACCAAAGCAAAGCTAGGTTATCTGAACATGGCAAAGCATCAAGAGTCATAGATGTCTCAGGTTCACCCACTTGCTCAGACTCTAATGAGTCACATCTAACTGCTAGAGTGACCACACAGCCACTCCTCGTAGGTTGCCAGTAAACATTGAAAATATGATAAGGTTAAAAAACCTGTAAGGAACATCCAATGTTTCCTTGTATGTGGCCATTCATAGCTATCACTGTAAAAGTAACTGTAGCAGAACATTTTATGTTGATGCTGCCTGAAAAGCTATTGTTACTACACCACTGTAAGTGTTTTTCTTTTCTTTATGTGTTATATCACATCACCAAAGCAGCTACATGGCACTGTGAAGCTGCATTAAAAACATCTTTTGTGTTCTTGCCTCCCCAATTGTTTATATAACAACAGCTTCTTTGTAATACAATTGGCTGGATTATATTTTTTTAGTTTTATTGACCACATGTGATTCTGTTTATGGCAATCTCCCTAAAAGCATTTTGTAGGTACATTTAAATGGAAAAGTGATTTGCTGACACTGGATCAGATGGGGGTGTGACAACCCCCCCACTGGACCAGTAATCAAGGATCCTCAACCTCATCACTGGCAACAGTGGGGGACATACATTGGGAGGATGACAGGTACCGACACAGTATTTACAGATGCAGCTATCCGCATCAAGGGCAGTTTCCCTTAAGA
Organism: Protopterus annectens; assembly: GCF_019279795.1. Taxonomy (NCBI): domain Eukaryota; kingdom Metazoa; phylum Chordata; order Ceratodontiformes; family Protopteridae; genus Protopterus; species Protopterus annectens. Next base: position 730,359,103 of record NC_056736.1, on the reverse strand, counting down.
GCACACAGAGACCACAGTAAGTCCGGGGCTGATTTCTCCCGCTTTCTCCAGATCCCCAGTAAGACATCCCACTGGCACAGCTATAGAGTCTGGATTTCAGCTGAGTGGCCAAGCCAAGACCTCCAGTACCTTCTTTGTCCAGCCAGTGCTTCATGTCCTTGCCCAAGTAGCTGACAGACACACTCTTTAAGGTTTGATTTATATACACACACACACACACACACACACACACACACACACACACACCTGGGAAAGGCTGGCACAAGTTTACTAGCTATGCTGCCTTTTGCCCAGACTATAAGGCAGTTATCACTGCCACCAGCCAACTCCTTATCAGCTCCTACTTTAAGGCCCTTAATAATGGTTGTCCAATCTTACTGTGAAATATTAATATTAATACAAATGGTAGTTTGACCAAGAGCAAGGCTGTTAGGAGTGGCCCATATAATGCCATCAAATAAATATGCAGTCACAATGAAAGGTTTAAATATATTTAATAATAAATAAAAGAACAAGAAAATGCTCAGTATATATTTATAATAACTGGAGAAAAGTTAAAAACGATACCAAACTGTAACTATAAACAAAAAAGCAAAAACGGCCACAGCAGAAGAACCAAAGCACGGACTTTAATGTAAGCGCTTTCGGTCGAGGTAATACCTCAACTTCCCCCAGGTTTAAATGAGTATGCATCGATTAAATGCATATTAAAACTAAGGGCATTAAAGAGATAATTTATATTGTTTGACAAATTATACATACAATAGTTCAAACATGGTGTGCTTTATGTTATATGTGTATTCGTAAACTAAAACAGTGTGCAATAGGTACATATGTATATATATAAAAAACACATGTTTTTTAAGATAACCTAGATTTTAAGATATATGGTTATCTTTTACATTTAGTAACATAGTTTTTTTAATTTTCATATATTTAATAGCAATTTTCTTCCATTATGAGTCTGGTTTGTTGGAGAGCTTAGTGTAACAACATTCATCATCTAATATTTAATAAATATTGAAATGTTCACATAAAATAATAATTTTTTTATAATGTAAGAACATTTTTAAAGAAAATGGTGATTTAATGTTTTAATATAGTTTTAATATAATTATAATATTGTATATATACATAAATGTTTTTTTATATAAAATAAGTTATACTAATTAGTTTGGGAGGTATAAATACAATATATATATATATTTTATATGTCTTCGGCTTTAAGAGGTTACAATAATTAATAGGTTAATTGGTGCCTATTTTCTAATTATGCATTGTATATTTAAGGATGTTCTATGGTTGTGTTATTTGTATTTGTCTGATGAAGGTTGAGGTATTACCTCGACCGAAAGCGCTTACATTAAAGTCCGTGCTTTGGTTCTTCTGCTGTGGCCGTTTTTGCTTTTTTGTTTATATTTATAATAACATCAGAGTTCAAGACCACAGGAAATCTTTAAAACAATGTTGCAGGACAGTCTCAAATAAATAAAGAAAAATATCTAAATGAAGCTGTGCTATATTCCTGACTGTATCTAGGAGAGTTGCTATACCGTAGATAACTTACTTAAATAGAGTAAGGCAGATGTTGTGGTGAATGGTTCTTGTCAGGTCCAAGACTGAATACAGAATGCTGTGTCTGTCTAAGAGAATTCTTAAATTAATATCTCAAATATTGCTGCTGGGATAACTTGCAGAATGACATAATTTCTTGTCATCTGACTCTATCCCAGGTGAAACCCCCACTGCTGAAATCTAGCAGTATTTAGCATCTACCTGTGAAAATACATAGACATCAGATCTTTTGGCAGATGCTGGAAGTCATAAAACAATTACATCCCTCTACATTAAAGACTAGTAATTATTTCACCTGAAAGAGAATACAGAAAGCTTCTCAGCACAGATTATGTCTCTCTGGCCTAGCCTATAAAGTAATTTAATTTCAGTTATTTTTTTAAGTTTGCTGTAACCTCCTGTTAAAATATATACATTTAATCAGTTACAGTCGTGCATGTACATTTCTTTCTTTCCAGTAGAGCACACTGTGGATGCATTTCAAACACACTTTATAAAATACCTTTTCAACACACACTTCTGAACCAGCAGTTTGCTATACAAGACATACAGTTGTAATACATTTGTAACACAAACATCTTACATGAATCATGTTGATATTCACAAATGACATATAATTATTTACAAAATTCCAGATAGCTTGGCTGGCAGTATCTCCTTTCATCACAAGGGGCACACTCACTTTTTTTGCAGCTTGCAAGGGTGTCACTGCTGCCAGCTGTCACAGTTGCCCTCCGGCATGTCAAAATACCAAGGCTCAATCAGCAGATGTCTGGCAGTTAGCACAGAGGACTAAGGTGCTGAGCAGTTACTGAACTTCTTCCTGTGCCCAAGATACAGGTTTGATTCATTACACATTCATTTGCTTACTGTGTGACTCTGTACAAGTGACATAGCTAGACAGTGCTTCCCGGTTACCCCTGAAATGGGACAGTTGTGTGCAGTGGAATTACCTGGTCAAATGTACATGAAAGGCATGTTGACATTGTTTGCTGCTACACAGTTCAGCATGGAACTGACTCGGATGCCGCTTGTTATTCAGTATAATGATGACCAGCACTTCCATTGGCTCTATGAGGACATGTAGGAGAAGGACCACATAGTGAGTAGCCTTATGAAGGCTATAGTTACACACACAGCTTCCATTGCAACCTTCATGTGGAGAATTTCAGTTGCCATCAACACTGCCTATAGTGGCAATGATGTCAGTGGCCAGGGTAGGGTATTTAATCAGGAATTCTATGTATGGGGCCACTACAGGGTGCACATTGATCACCAGAATCAGGAAGTGTAAGATGACCTGAGAACCTTTGTCATGGGCAGCAACAACACCCACCCTTTATTGACAAGACCCCAAAACAGCAGATGCCATTACACATCACACACTATTTCTGCCACTGTCAGATATGAGTCCTATCACTCAGAGCTGGCAGTGTTTCACCAGCTCACATTCATTTTGTTGCATCCCCATCCCTGTCACAGGAAGATGAGCTTCCTGACACAGAGCATTTTTCTGTAGCTGGAGCCCCTGTTCACTGTCTCATGTGATACAATCCTCCATCACCCTATATGTGCTGTATGTGCTGACAGCCATGCCTCATTGTATGGTCCTGTACACCCATGCTTATGATGGAGACATTGGCCTACTACACTGTCTATCCTGTATGGTGTATGTGTTGACGGCTGATGCATAATGTGACCTGACTGACCATAAAAATTATTCTGTGTTGTTCAACTCATAAGCAAGGGTATGGCATTCAGGTCCAAGGAAGTTATAGTACCACTCTACTCAGCCCTTATCAGACCCATCGTTGAGTACACTGACCCCTTTGGCATGCATTTGTCCAGGTGCTTGTGACAGTTGGAATGCCCTCAAAGGTTTTGCACCTCGAGAAACCAAAGTATGAATATCCTGACCTGCACAGATTGCCTTAAGGTCCTATCTCTGTACTCAGTGTTCTATAGGTTACTGAGAAGGGATCTGTGCCTAGCTTATAAGGCATCATCAGATCCTGCTGTGTTGGCTCTCTTCCACAGCTGCAAGACAGACAGCATCAGAAGTACTAGACCCAAGGGCTTCCAGCTTCATCTATACCATAAACAGAACCTGCTGGAGGAACCGATATGTGTCTCAATGGATCCTTGCGCTATAAAATAAGCTTCCCATCTACACTAAGCAGAGTTCACCCCTGACCATATTCAAAAGAAACCTTGAACATTGGATGGGAAATCACAAATTCACCCCAGTCTGGCCCCCATGTCTCTGATGGACAGAGATTGACAATAAGTAAATGAATCATTGACTAACCCCTCCAACATAACCCTTAGGTAACTCTTTAATAGCATATCCCCACCATATAGGCATCCAAGAAACTCTGGGTAGAAAATTGGGTTGGGTTGCACAGCTAGACTTGGTCAACATGGGCACCTTGAGGCAGTTTAGCAAATGCCCAATTGCTTCATGTACACAGACAGCCCTCTACTTCTAATCCACATAAACTCAACATGTGATAGATGCAACTATTGCAACAATATTAAAAACCCTGAATCCGTGCTCTCTCACACACGCCATTCAGTAAGTCTGACACTGAGTGGGTTGTCAGCATGCACACCTCACCACATAATCCACCGAAACCCACATCAGACATACCTACATATGGGGAGGTCCTCGCCAAAAACCTACCTAAACACCAGGGACTTGAGACATACCTCTCTGGACTATTTGCTCTTGGACTAGGTATCTCAGGCTGGTATGTCCCTAGTCTTAAGCAACATTTTACCTTCACCTAGAATGATCCCTCCAGACATAAATAGCTTCACTGCACCTCCCCCATCAGACGGAACCAGTAACTGTGCTGAGCTCTACACCGGTGCCCTGTACAAGCACCTGTATAACTGCACTGACTCTGCAGTACCTGTTAGGACCAAAATAAGCTCTTCAAGCTTTACAATAAAAGGAAGAAACTGCTGCGTAAGAGTAAGAAGGAGCGGGCTTTAATCTGGAGACACTCACTCCTCAGCTTAAATAAGCAAATAAGATTTCTTGTGAAGTCCTCCAAGGCAAACTTCGAATCAAAGTTAGCTTCCTCAACAAAGGACAACCATAAGGCCTTCTTTAATTACATTTGTAACCTAAAAGGTAAGGCTGAGATTTGCACTGAACTGGTAGTTAATGGTAACACATATACTGAGCCTGTGGACATAGCTAACCTGTTAGCTGACAGGTTTGGTGAAAACCTCGCTCCTCTGTCCCTGCCACACATACCTCATGACATCCCTACCACCTGTCCCATACCTTGTAACTCTAAAGAGCAGGTCGGAAACACCCTCTCTGAGGCCAAAAATGAGCACAAACAAGAATTAACATTACCATTGGGTACTCTGTTGAACCACAGTCGAAGCACTGGCTTTATCCCAGCTGAATGGAAAACAATTACCATTATCCCCTTGCACAAAGGTGGTGTTTCTACTGACCCAAGGAACTACAGACCTATTAGCCTGACTAGCCTTATCTGTAAGGCCATGGAGAGAATCATCATGGACCTTATCGACAAAGATATAGGTAATCTCCAAACACTAGGTCCTACCCAGTTTGGATTTGTCAGGTGTAGATCATGCCTGTTAAACCTAGTGGACTTCTTTGAGACAGTCACCAGCACCCTGGATGAGGAGAAATTTGTGCATACAGCCTACCTAGACCTAGCCAAGACATTTGACACTATCCCCCACTCAGGCATCATTAACAAACTCTCCCAGCTAGCTATCAACCCTTATATCGTACGTTGGGTTGTGAGCTGGCTCACTGATAGAACCTGTAAAGTTAAAATTGGGGAATCCACCTCCAACAGCAGGCCCATAACCAGTGGCGTTCCACAGAGATCAGCCCTGGGACCTCTACTGTTTGGAATCTATTTCACCAAAATACAAGCTAAAACCAAGGGACTGTGGCTGACAATGTTTTCTGATTACTGCAAACTGGCTAAGGTCATAGAATCTCCAAACAATGTCAGCATACTTCATGAAGGTCTTATGCAAACAAGTGACTGATGCCAAACTCATGGCCTCAAATTCAATGCAAAAAAAATGTATTATTATGTCTTTTGGTAAAAGCGATCTTCCTGCAAATTATCACATCAGTGGCAATATTTTAAGTACACACTTAGTGGTGAAAGATCTGGGCACTCAGACTGACAATAACCTTGCATTTGATCACCATGTTTCCACAGTAGTAAGAAGGGCATTTTGTATAGCTCATCTCACCTCCCTGTACTCTTCACTCATTAGGCCAGTAGTTGAGTACAATGGCCCTTTTGGTATGTACCTTTCAAAGCACCTGCGGCAACTGGAGTGACCACAAAGGTTTCCTCACAAGGAAAATTCAAGGTTTTCAGTGGCTATGCTATGTGGATCAGCTAAAAGCACTGTCACTTTATTCTGTTTCATACTCACTACTCAGAGGCGAGCTCTACCTTGCATATAAGGCGATCTCTGACCCTGCTTTATTGGAAATGCTGCGCATCGCAAGTCAAATGGCACACTGGTTACTCACTCTAGGGACCTGAACCTGGTATGCAACATCGGTGGAACGTGGTGGAGGGACAGATTTGTCTCCCAGAGGTTATGACACCTTTGGAATAGACTCCCACTTCACATCAAACAGAGCACCTCTTTGGCCCTCTTCAGATGCAACCTGGAAGATTGGATGGGTAACCATAAATTCACCCCTTGGGTTCCAACTTTGTCCCTCTTGGACAGGGGCAGTAGGTGCTGATCATGGTAACAAGGATGAAACTGGATAAGCTTGTAAGTGTCCTCAGGCCATTCGCCTAGTAATGTACAGCAATTTGGTGACGTTGCTTGCATCATGTTTGTTCAGTGTAAGACTGCACTGTCAGTGTGTGCTCATCTTAGTCCATAGTTCTGGGTTACAGATCACTTCTTCTCCTATGCTACCATGTATTACCACCATCAACATCGGCATGTGTTTCCTTGTGTTCTACCATGCTGTCCCCTAAAAATACTGTCATTTTGACTTTTTTGGCTGTGCTTTTTGGGCATGGTTTTATCACAGCAGTACCAATGTGGCTGTCTCACTTGTTCTTCACTACATATTTTATATCATGGCACACTCTATGACCAGTGTGCAGGCTGTGCAAGAGAGTAATGAGTACTCCCCAGATGTATTGAAACAGCAAAAGTATGCCTTCAGCAGGCCAGTGCATTCTGAGAAGTTCCAGGTCTATGCATTTGGTATGTTGTATAGGAGATGCTCTTCCTTAATCACCGTTGTAGTATTCCTTACAAGAGGGATATCCTGACTGAGATAGCCATATGTCCAGCCAGCATAGAAAAGTCTTGGGCCCTTTGAAGTGCCATAGTCAGATGTATGTCCTATGTCTGTGGTGTAAAGTACATAAGTGACATGTGAGCACAAATCCTCAGAACTTCTTTTCCATCAGTCCAAAAGCTGTTTTTGGAATTTGGTCTGAAAGTTTTTTGTCTCTAATAACTCCGAGCTTAGGGCATATAAGTACCCCATTGGAAACTCTTTACTTTTGTTTCTCATTGTGGGTTTTGTTAAGGTACATGTCATCCAGAAATGGGAAATGTGAGTATGGGAGGCAGATTCTACATAAGGATAGGCACAAGAGGTGCTTTTTTGTTTGGGTGCAGACCACAACTACAGACAGTGTGATGTTTGCCAGATATTTGTTCCTAAGACCCTGCTCAGCTACCTGTCTTCCTTTTCTATATATCTGGAGAACCAGCGGTTGAAGATACTTGCTCACAGGACCATGTCTTCTTAATCCACCCACCCGGATGTCCATGCCTTTTAACAAGAAGTAAAAAAAAATTATGATTGGAGACTTATGCTGTCCAGCCTTCACCAGACATCTGTCTAGAGTCAGATGAAGAGCCCAAGGACCATCCATTTCCAAATCCTGCTCCCTCTTTTTTCGACCCTGTTGAAGGCTGACACGGAGAATGCCATTTGCACATCCTCTGAGTCTGAGCCAACATCTACTATGGACAAGAAGGGAGAATGATAGCTGGTAATTTCTGATTGGCCAATGGTGATTCCACAAGTATATGTCAAGGTGGAAATACCTGGTTCCTCATAAAGGTAATGGAGTGATCAGAAACACCTAAGTTTGTTAGGGCTGAGGTTCCTGTAAAAAAGAAACAGAAGACAAGACATGCGACTCTAAATATCCCACTAGTCATATGACTCCTGTTGCTAAGAGCCCCCATAAGGAGTGGCAAAACTTAACTTAGGGTCTTTTCAAATCCCTTATGGCTTTAAAACCTGCACAGGGTTCATCAGCTCCTTCTCCTGTTGGTTTCTGTAATTCCACTCCCACTAAAAGACCTTGGGATTCTGATTCATCTGAAGGGCATAAGGATTTGGATCCTGGTGATGAATTTTTGGCTTATTCCTCCCAGATTCACTCTCCTCTGCCTTTGGAGTCTGATGAAGATGATACTGTCTCTTCTGACTCCTCTGTTGAGGAGCTTTCTTTTGAGAACACCATTATTAAAATGATAGAACATTTTCATTGATAAAATTCCCACATGTCTGATGTTCGGAAGAGATATTATTGTCTCTTACACATGGACTCTCCTAGATCCTCTGCACTTCTTCCTGTTTTAAAAGCTTTTCTAGACACTTTTACATCTGCTCTTGAGTCTCAGCCCCTACTATTAAACAAACAGACAGGTTGGTTACCGAGGCTGAGAAGGTTTTGTATAAGAATCCCTCCTCAGTCCCTTCTGTGATTTTCCTCTCAATAAACAAACCTACTAAACTGCTTGCCTCTTCCAAGCTCTTACCTTCAGAAAAGGAACTGTAGAGCTAAGGACAGATACTGTAAGAAGGTGTATGTGTCTGCTACCTTAGTTTTCAGGGCCATCAGTTACCAGACACATATGACTAGACATACCTTTTGCTCTTCATGTCTAACTTTGGAGAAGGGGGTGTTGGCCAACATGCCTCACTCTGATTCTAAGACTTCAGCTCTTTCTTTTCTGGGTTCTACATCCCAAGTAGCTTGCCAATCCATCATATGCAGTTATGATGCTGCTGATGCTTTTTCTAAGGTGGATGCTTCAGGGTCAGTCATTAATTGTTATTCCTGGCTTAGATTGCAGTCTTTCTCTCCCTGAGGATGTGAAAGCAAAATTATTGGTCTCTCCTTTAGATACCCAAAATCTGTTGATGACAATCTTTTTAAATCTCTGCAGCCTAAAAGGAAGGTTATGTCAGCCATTAAACAAACTTTCCTATCACCCATTCCTAAGTATCAGTGGAATTATCCCTATGAGACACCTTTCGTACATAAGCACCATAAAGAGCCTTTAAAGGGCAAAAAGACTCTCTAAGAGATTCCTTAAGAAACCTGGTCAAGACACCTGGAGACAGAAGTCTTTCTTCACAGACAAGTCAGCTTCTACTTGACAGTCATTTTCCTCTTCCCCTCAGCCAGATTCCTCTCTCCTAAAGGTTAACTGTGTCTGGTAACAGATCACAGACTCTTGGGTTTTGTCATCCACAATGAATATTTCATGGCATGGACATCTCTTCTTGTCTTTTCAGAGATTCCTCAGCCCCCTTCTTGTCTCAAGGCACTATTCAACTGGTGGCTCCTTGTCAGAGGAGTACAAGTTTCTAGTCAAGGATGTTTTTGGTTTCCAGGAAGGAGGGTTCTTGGAGGCCCATTCTAGACCTCTCCTTTCTCAATGCCTTTCTGAAAGTTCCTACTTTCAAAATGTTGGCTGTCCAGTCTTTGTTCCCTCTGCTTCTTCCTCAGGCCTTTCTAGTGTCTCTCGACCTGAAGGATGCATATCTACATATTCCTCTACACACCCTCTTCATGAAGTATTTACGACTTTCTGTTTTCTCCTTACATTATCATTTCTCTGCTTTGCTTTTCGGTCTTTCTACAGCACCGATGGTTTTTACCAAATGTCTATTCCCGGTCATAGCCTTTTGCAAGCTCCATGGTGTTCAGATTTATGCCTAACTTGACAAACTTCTCATTCAAGCTTTTCTTTTCCTGCAGGCCCTAGAATTCACTATGCTTCATCTTTACAGAGTGGGCTCTACTCTGATCTAAAAAGTCAATTCTGACTCTGTATCAGGACCAGATTTTCTTGGGGTGTAAGATTCACAGTCTTAGCATTGGCTTTTCTTCTTTCTCCTCCTAAAGCCCTATGCTTGACAATTTTCTTTCAGTCCCTTTCTTCTTTGCAAGATATCTCAGTAAGAGAGTTTCTGAGAATCCTGTGGTTCATAGCTTCAGCTATTCAAATTGCTCCTTTTGCCAGACTTCACATGAGGAAGTTGCAGTGATATCTGATGAAAATTTGGCTCAACACTGTCAACCTCTGGACTTTCCCATTACTTTCTTGTCTTGTCTAAGGAAAGAATTTCTGTGGTAGATCTATAAGATATCTTAGATTCAGCCCTTTTCAGATATCTCTCCCTCTCAGGACCAGTTTGCAAATGCTTCAGACCTGACCTGGAGGGCTTGTTCCAGCAACATAAGGGTTCAGAAGGTCTGGTCTCCACAGATCGTGAAGGAGCATATCAACGTCTCAGAAATGAAAGTTCCTATCCTGGCTCTTTGGGCTCTGCATTACTTTTGGACTGCAGGTCCGCTCAGAGTTTCAGACACCACCACTTCTCATGTAGTATATAAACAGACAAGGGGGAATAAAGTCTTACCATCTTTGCAAACTAGCCCTCTTAGTGTGGGATTTTGCCTTCCACCATCAATTGATTCTTTGGGCAGTGTATATCCCTTCAGAACACAATGTTGTAACAGACAATCTGAGCATATCTGGGGCATATCTTCATAAGTGGATGCTTCACAGAGAGGTTTTCCTGCATATTATCCATTGGTGGAGTACTCCTCAGATAGATCCTTTTGCCTCCCCCAGAACAGACAATTTCCCCAGTTCTGTTCTAGAGTACCAAGTCCTCTGGATGGGAAAGTGGATGCCATGTCTTTTTTCTTGGAGAGGGATGTTCCTTTATGTATTTCTCCTGCATCCTCTGTTGCCGAAAGGTCCTACACAAGATCATGTGAGATTGGCTCAAAATCTTGTTGGTGACTCCCTTTTGTATTAGACAGGATTGTTTTCCCCTTCATTTTCATCTGGCCAGGAGTAATCAACACAAGCTAACCCACAGGATAGCTCTACTGACATTAGATAAGGGCTTTTTTATTCACTCGTCTTCACACCCTACAGCTGACTGGGTGATAGGGTTAGGGTTTTGTTTCCTTTTTGACACCAGTTTTCTGAGGACATGCTTTGAGATTTGCAGGAGGCCAGAAAGCCAGCTACTAGAAAATCTTATGTTGGTGAGTGGAAAAAATTATTGGTGTCACAAAAATAAACAGGACCCTCTTTTAGTGGGTATTCTTACTGTTCTATCATATTTATATGAGTTGGTCAATTCTGTTCTGACATACTCTTCAGTCAAAGTTAATTTGTCAGCCATTTCTGCCTGTCTGCCTCTGGATCCACATCTTTCTTCTAGGTTTGTGATTAAAAGGTTCTTAAAACTTGCCATTCATATTAGGCCTCCAAGAAAACCAGTTCCTCATTCTTGGGACCTTAACATTTTTGAAAAATATCTCAGTCACCATTTCACACAGTAGCCTTTTCCTCTTTAAAAGTCCTTACCTGGAAATTCCCTTGTTAGTGGCTTTGACTTCTGACAAGAGAGTTGATGAACTTCAGGCTATTGTAGCAGTTCCTATTTTCTGTTTTTCTTCACAGAGACAGGGAGTCTGTTAGAAACAATTCTTTTTTTATGACTAACTTAGTTAATGATCTGTCTTTGATTCAGACCATCCGTTTTCCTTCATTCTTTCTTTCCCCCCAAAATAGTAGTGAGAAGGTTCTCCATTCTTTGGATTTGCATAGACAGCACAGATACTATTTAGACAAGACTAAAGATATTAGGAAATCTGGGCATCTTTTTGTTTCTTTTCAGGACATGACATTGGATTTAGCTGTTTTTAAGAAAACCATCTCTTCTTGGAATTCTAAAGCCATTTCTTTCTGTCATTCTTTTCACAGTAAACAACTTCCTGCTTCTGTTTGTGCTTATTCTATTAGGGCAGTTGCCTCTTCTGATACCTTTTTCAAGGGACTTGATGCTGTGCATACTGTTACAAAGCACTATAAGGTGGATGTGATTTCATGGACCAGGACAGGTTTTGCCAGGTCCATCCTTCACGGTTTTCTGGAGGGTTCCTTGGTTCCTTCTTCTGCCTCCCTTCCCTTACAGAAGCTCTAGTACTCTCCCTAATGCAAGGAATACTGCAACATTGATTAAGGAAGGACATACTGCAGATCTGTAAGAACTTAACGTAACAGTAGATGTTGCAGTATTCCATCCCTCCCTCATTTCACTTGTAGGGTCTTTTCTTTTCCCTCTGGCCAAGGGGTCTTCTTTTTCTTCCTAGCCTTCTTCCTGGATGTATAAGTACAAGCTTTCTTTTCTTCCTCTTTTGCTGCTCCTGTTCTTCTGATATAATTCAGTTCTGATGCTTTCGTGCTCATATGCCACTTATGCACCTTACATCTCAGAAGTAGGACATACATTTGATGTATGACACTTGCAAAGACACAAGGCTTTGGTATGCTGGCTTGGACATATGCTATCCTCAACAGGATATCTCTGTTGTAACAAATACTGCAACAGTGATAAGTAGGACAGTTACTGTTGTGTTAGAATCTGTTAGATTTACTGTTAGTAGATGTTACTTTATTTTCTTTCCTCATTCCTACATTGAAATACAGCAAATTAAATAAAAATAAGCAAATTATAATGGTTAAAGTATTTACCTCACAGACACAAAATTCAAGGTTTTATTCTCACCTTTGAAAGGGAAATTGTCTAGGTTTAAAAAGACCTACAAGGGGAGCTAGCCTAGTGCTTACCTGTGAAACTACAGTAAACTCTCAGTTAACAGGCACCCATTGGGATTGGTAGATGCCGGATAACTGTAGTTTCTAGTTGCTTGAGAGCTAGTATTAAAAATAGGCTTGACTAATACGGTACCCTATACTCTTTGTTTGGTTTGACTTGTTCTCAGGTTGGGGAGAGAGGGAATTTATTCCTATGTTCCTTTTTACAAATCTAAAACTCTAAAAACATAAGGTATGTTTCTGTGGGGGGAAAACAGAAAGTGCAACACATGAAGATTGTGCTGTATTTCTTTGATATTTTTTTGCTGGTTGCGTGAGAGTGCTGGTTGCTTGAATTCCTGTTAACTGAGAGTTTACTGTAATCTGTTTTGCAGGAAAGAAAGTGAAAGTGAAACATTGATGACATTTTCAGTATAAAGTAAATTAAATTGAATTTAGAGGCTCTCTTTGAACTACTGGACCTAGGAAGATGAGATGATGATGCCACTGGCAATATTATTCTGGCTGCTTTCACCACATATATTTAACTTTTCTAACAGAAGTGAAACAAGATTCGAATTTTGCATGAGTGCTCATTGCTTACATGTTCTGAAAAGTTAGTATACAACGGGATACTTTAGTTGGATCCAGTTCAGCCATTACAGTGGCTTGATTATTATAACCATAACTTGAATGTTAATGTTTGCCTACTTCTTCACTTTTAATGCTCTGTATGTTAAAGTTATATCTTCAGTATATTTTTTATGTCTAATAACTATAAAATGTAACTTGTTAGCTTTCTGTTTAATTCTGTTACTGGTTTTATTTTTCTTTACCTTTGGTAGTTTACTTGCGTTTTAACTACTCAAACTATACAGCACAGAAATTGAAGTAAACTATGAATTGATATATCTTACCTGGGAATTTCTGTGTTTTTGGTTCATATATCTTTACTAATCACTATCTTTTTTACCCATAGGGGTATTTGGGGAGGACCAGCTCCAATACGGAAGTTGCTGCACCTTGGTTTCAAATAATTTTTGGTTTCCTTTCAAATTTTGGACAATTTTGTCACATTAATACATTGTTGTTTAAATCACAGATGCCCTGATAACAAGAATTACACTTTCAAGCATGATGAAAAACATGATGAATATTGCAACTTTGATATAACTAAATTAATATTTTGTAATAGAAATAGAACAACTTACATGAATTTTGTCTGGGAAATCAAATTATAAGTTTCAAATGTTCAAGAGCATCAAAAGGAAAACTCTTCTTTGTACGTATTTACTTCAATCATGAATACGTTAAAAAACACATTATGTAATGTAAATTGTATATTTTATAGGAGGAAGTACTTTTTCATAAAAAATAAAATAAGTAAAAAAGATATGTATGTGCATGTGTTGATTCTTATAACTGTTTTCTTCTGTCCTACTTAAGGCTTTGGTTGTGATTTTCCAAGCATCTGTCAGTTTCTATGTCATCTGTGAGTTACTATGTCATTGATATGTGTGTCTAATGAGTGTAGAGCACTTGATATGTTTAGTGAGATACATCCCAAAAGTTGTCATTGTACTTGATAACTGTTCTAATCTATGACGAATATAAGGAAGTGGATTTCTAGACAACTGCTGTCACATGGTCAGAAGAGGAATCGTCAACCCAAGTTCCTAGGTCCATGACTACATTTTCATTCTGTATAGTATATTGTCTATGCATTATGATGAGGGGCAGGGTTATCTACCAAAAGTTATGATACTACACTCTTTAACATTTAGTTTGAGTCCATTTTTTGTATACCAAGTGTTTATTAGGGGGGTTATTTAGGGGAATTTGCTTGTTAAAATGTGACTTAATCACCAGTTTTAACTTTTCTCCAGACTTTGCTAGCTAGAAGTCTTGTCTGTCTGCTTAGAGATCTGAAAAGTAAAGACCAAAAATGAATGGTCCCATGACAGCGCCCTGATGGACACCACTGGTCACTTTCATAATTTTTGATGGGGTGGCTGCAACTCGCTCTGCATGAGTTGTCTCTTTCACCCAGTTTGCTATCCATCTTACCACACATGGGCCTATTTTTAAATCATTTCGCTTCTGTGTGATGTTAGCATGAGGAATGGTTTTGAAGTTCTTGGCTAGGTCAAGATACACTGTGTGTAGTGCATGGTCATTGTCTACTACCTCAGTAACCCTTTCAAAGAAGTTTACCAGATGCAATAGATGGGCTATACTCTTCACAAAGCTGAACTGCTAGGTGTCAAGTTGAATAAGATTCTCAATGTTGTAGTTTATGAGGTCAGTTATAATGTGATCCATGGCTTTCCAGATGAGACTTGTAAGACTGATAGGTCTGTAGTTACGTGTATTGGTTGTAATGCCACCTTTATGGATGGGCATCGTGACTGCAGTGAACAACTCAATAGGGATGAAAATAGTAGCTTAACTTAGATTAAAAGTTTAAGAAAGTCAGAATCAAACCTTCTAAGAGGTTAACACCCTAACCATTGTGCCAAACACACGTTTTTGTAGACCCAGCTTGAAGTAAACAATATAAGGAGTAGGTCTGCAAAATCATGTGTGTCAGCAAAATAGATAAGCCCCAGGATTCACTAATCTTCTGTGTAAGACTAGATTAGTCTTACACGGAAGCGCCAGTCTAAGAGTATGACGGCAGCGTGCCATGCATATTAATGAGGGTGTGCTGCCTCAACTCTAAAGCTTACATGAAGCGTGGACGAGTGTAGGGGGCGTGTCGGACTGCCGAGAAGTTCAAACATCCACGCCCCGGCAATAAAGAATCTTGAGAAATGTCGACTTACATGAGCAAGTCCGCTCACATGTGTACATTGTAACACTACACTCCCCCATATGTTAAACCACATACAAATGTAAAAATTAAAAGAAATTTTTTTTTTGTTTTATTTCCGATATAGCTGCTCGTATTTGCACGTGTTTGCGCGGGTTTGCCCATTGTTTAGCTACAGTTAGCAGCTTAGACACCGAAGAGGATAATAAGAAAAATATATGCAAATTAAACAAAATAGCGATAGCATAGTGGTTAGAGCCTTCGCACAAAGAGGAGTCATTCCCGGTTTGAGTCCCACTGCTGCACATTCCATTTTCTGTTGGAAATCTGTATACAAAAATATTTCCTGACATTTGTTATGTATAAGTTTTGTAAAAAGCATTGAAATGATAAATGTAGTAGTGAACGAATTATATACATATGAAGGTGAAATGGTTATGCATTCTGAGGCATGAGTACCTTATTTTAAGCAATATATACCTTATTTAAGCAATATAAAGTACTGCTAAGCACATTTTTCCAGTATTGAGCATATTTAAATTAAATTGGTCGTAGCTGCGCACCGCGTTAACTAGCGCAATGTATTTGCACGTAGCTGCGCACAGCGCCAACCAGCGCAAACACAACTTATTTGCACATAGCTGCGCACTGCGCTAACCAGTGCAACGTCGAGCAACAATGAACAACATCGGGCAATGTCGAGCAACATTGGGCACAAAGTCAGGCAAAGTTGAGCAAAGTCGGCTAAACACGGCCACAACTCCTTTACTGTACCTTAACCAGTCAGGTCTGCCCAGTAGGAAAATAAAAAGCAGTGACAGGGCTCGAACTCAGGATACTGTGCATTATAGTCACATTACTGAACCACTAAGCCATGACAGCATTTCATAACCATGCACTTTCAACAGACACATATCTATCAAAGGAATTTTAAACATTGCCAACATCAGCTAAGCAGGTGTGCCTACAGCTGAGTTTTTTCAAAACTGGCCAATCACAAATAAGTGCGGTAAATGAGGCATATTTAAGTCCACATGTGGGAATACTTGCTATAACTGGTTGAAGCTCCCTTCTGCAGTCAGCATGGCCGGTGTTGGAGAAGGCACTCAATTTAGAGCGCAATGCTGGGGCATTGAGGAGTCCAAAATAATGGTTTGGCTCCTTGTCCACAATCATGAGGAAAGACTCCTGTGGGGCCAGTACCAGGGTACCCAATATAAAATGGAGGCCTATAACAGTCTTGCGCGTGATCTCACCAGTGCCACTGGTGTTCCTCGGACTGGTGAGCAGGTCAGGCATCATTATTCTGACCTGAAGCAACGTAAGGAAGATCAACTGGACCAGTGGATCCAGGAATCCCATGCGATGCCTAATGCCCCAGTACTGAGTAAGTAGCCATTGTATTAAGTAGTTAAGAATTGCTATGCTTGCCTATACTATGGATAGGTATGTCTCAATATCACTGCATTTACTTCACAGCTGTAGGTGTCTGGGCTATGAATCAGCAAGACCATGAAGATAGGCAGCAAAAGGCTGCGTCATCAGGCAGGTTAGTAATTATTCTGCATGTACTGTTGTATAAAATAAATGAGAGAGCCTTCAAAAAGTGTTTTAACCCAACAAATAAAGGTGTAGTAATCCATTAATAAATATATCATTCCTGGAGTGCGTCTGTGTCATTTTCTTTTATATGTTGTACTGCTGCATTCTACAAATAGTAGTGTTGTATTAAGCAGTGTTAACCCACACTTGGGTAGGCCTGTATAACGTGGATGAAGGGAGTGCCAGTAGCTTTTATGCATATTTACAGCCCTCAACTGTTGGTTCATGCCCAGCATGTACAGGTTAATCTGGCACATGAGTAGCTTGGTATTGTGTTCCCCAGAAATGTCAATGTGCTGCCAGAAATGTAGGGAGCTGTTAACATATAACTGATACTTTCACCTGAACATATCTAGATAATTATATAAAAGTAGAGCTGTCAGTGTACCATCTTAGCAGTAGTGTGTGTGAGCAACTCTCAGAATATGTAGCAGTAACATCTGCATCTTGGACAGTTTGTAAGATACAGCTCATGTATATAATGATCTAGCAAAATCCAATTGCACAATATAAGGACATTGGGTAGTGTAATAATACATGTAAGGGACATATAACTGCAGTTAATAGGAATGTAGTGAAAATTAGAAGGATATATAAGTTGTTAATTGAGCTATCTTTTTCCACCCTACTGTATGTGCATAAAAAATTCAGTTCCACACCTCAATCGGTATGTCTAATCTCAAAACATTTGTTGGGACATATGTCCTATTGCTTTATAAATATTTGCATTTATTTCTATGCATGTGCCCTGTTAAAATACCACAATATTGGTGGCCTGTTGCCATCAATTCAACCTGCATGCTGTTGTAATGTCCACTATTGTTCTATATATGCATGTGTTATGCTTGCTTTTCAACTGTTGAAAATCTGGTGTGTTGGGTTAATGGGAATACTTCTACATGCTATTATAACTAATTGGGAATGCTGTTGACTGTTACTAACCCATATCTTTATTAAACTCTCAAAAACATAGTTCGTATGGGAAGGCCAGTCCCAGCGGACCCACCTGTCCCACCTCAGCTGGCCATGGCACCTGGCACCAGCAGGTCCGGTGCCCAGCCTGGGACCTCCTCCTCCATTGGCCCTGTGCCACCTTTGGGTGGAAGCACTGCAGGGGATGGGGCTCGGCCCCCGTGCAAGCGTGGGCAGAGATGGGCCACCTATCACCCTTCGAATGGTCCGGGCTATGGTGCGTAGAGAGATTGAACCAGCTTGAGGCACGAGTGGCGCAACACCCAGGTCAGCCTGCCCCTCCTACACAGCCCCAGCACAGCCACCCTCTGGGCTGTGAAGGTGCAGTGGTGACTGCTCATAGGTGGGGACCTCAATCCCACTGTTTCCATCTGGGGGCTCATGGGCTTGCGATTTCTGAACATCCCTCCCCATCAAAGGTGTTCACCCACCACATGTCATATACCGCCCCTGTATGCAGCTTGTTTGTCTTGTCTGTTTACTTCCCCAACCTACCTCCCCAAATATACCTACTTCCCCTACCCCACATTCCACTCTCACCTGAAAAAAAAGGGGGAATCTGCTCCCAAAAAAAATTACGCCCCATATATAGCTGCCCATTTTGCATCCATGTCCACTGAACACATAAAATGTTATTTAATTGGCATTACAACATACGTTGTTGTCCTCACCCCTCTGTCAGGGGTTGAAGGTTTCATATCTTCCTTCAAATTTATTCCGTTTGCACAGCTGTTGCTGTTAAAGAAATGGGCAGCTGTGGACCTTCCCTACATCCGTCCTGCACATCCTGAGCTATTTTCCATACTTCATTCCCCCTTTGTTCCCCTTTTTCACCACTTTCCTATTTCCCCATTTTTCTTTTCTTTCAAAGAAATGAGCACGGGGGTTAGCGGGAGTAAGCACTATTAAGCAGTAGTTAGCGGGTTTGCTCGAGTTTGCGCTTGTTTGCACTTAGCTAAGCATTGCTAAGCATTGCGCAAACCCGCTTACAACTGCTTAAAAGTGCCTTAGTCACTCAGTATGTGAGGGCCCTTGTTCTGCTCAGGAGCAAAATAAAACACCTCTGTCAGTCTCGAACCCCGGACCTTGTACACACTACACAACATGAAGTACCACTAAGCCATGGTAGATATACATCAAGTTGGTGCTTAAATAAATATATCATGCATCAGAATGAGTGAATGTAAAGGAAAAATAGGAATACCATACCACACAACTTGTTCTATGGATGTTTACCAACAGTTGTTGTGGGATTACATTACATGACTGTGATAAGAGTAGCAGCCATTCGAGCAGGTAATAATGTTACATCATCACTTTATAACCCCACACAGTATCACAGCAGGACAAACACTGGCATATCTGTTTAGGGCAGATGCCATACCTCCCAACTGTCCCTAATTTTCAGGGATGTCCCTGGTTTTGAAACAAATCTTAGATCTGTCCCTCTGAATCCCTCCGAAAACTACTGACTTT
>NC_056736.1:730327243-730334743 GCF_019279795.1 Protopterus annectens | reverse complement strand
ATATGTCTTGTGATGCTATTGAGTGGCTAGGTCATATGACACACATTGGGTATGTGTAGTGTTTAAATATGCAGTTGTGTTTTAGCATGCCATGTCATGGATGAGACTGGCATGTCCACAATATGATCTACACTCACCATAAGTACCGTACATTGGGTATGTGGCCGAATAGTATTCCATCAATTATCCATGCACCACTGATGATGTTGTGTGAATACTCATCATGCATGTGCTAAAAATGTGTCCACAATTATTTGCTAAAGACACAGAGGCTGTAATCAGCATTGGATACCTATCTGACACACAGATACACATCCAGCAATGGTATGCACACCTGTGAGTTATGGTGCACAGTACATTACAGGGTTATGAATACCTGCACAGCAGGCTCATCACCTAATAACAAAACACATGCATCAAAGCCATGTATACTGTTAGTAACAAGGACTGTCTACACTTGCACTGCATGTTGTTGAGCAACACATGTCCTGCATGCTGACATGTGTGATATGACTGTTTTGCTTGTGATACTGTATCCCACCATCACCTGCTATTGTGTATGTTCTGAGATTGCTGGTGTTGTGTGTGTCTGCTTTAGGGAGGAGTGTATTTTTCTGTGTGTGCATGTGTACATGTGTGCATGTGCGCATGTGGTCTAAAGTCATGTTCAGGTCTTAAAGTGTGTTTCCTGTTTTCCTCTCACAGGTGCCGAGTTGGGGCTGGTTCAATACAGCAGGGAACCTGATGTCACTGAGACAGACAGTGATGATGAGGATAGGTGTGTTGAGGCATAGACAGGCTTGTCAGGGTCTGTTGTTGGACCACCAGTTGACAGTACACAAGTCTCCACCCCATCCATGCACACAGTCACACTGCCTCTACATCCATCATCACCATTGCCCTTAGCTGAGGGACAGTGTATGGTTGGCACTGGCCAGGACAGTGTGGTATCTATGGCACATGTATCAGGACACAGCAGCCATAGCCAGATGTCTGGAATGGTACCACATAGGCTGATGCCCAGGGGTTCTCATCAGAGCACTGCTGGTCATCATGCCCCTGGCAGACGTGCCACAACTCTTTCTACCACACGCATGTACCAGGCTGTCATGGAGACACAGACATGAATGGAGCGGTACACCAGACAGGGACTAAGGGCACAGAGGGTTCATAACACCTCTGTAAATGACAGTATCCATGACCTAGCAGGTGCCATGTGTAACTACACTGAGGTCATTGATAGACGTTGGGGTGAGACATTGGATATCCTCCACAATGTCATGTCCATGTGTCAGGACAGTGCTGGACGGTTGAGACGTCGATGTGGATGTATGCCAGCAACATCAGCAGCTGGAGGTCGCCGTTGACATCCAGTAAGTCACAGCCGCTCCCATAGTGCCAGTACCAGCCCCAGCAATGTTGGGGGGGCCTGTCCATAGACCGTCCTAGAAGACCACGTACAAGTGGCTCTGGCCAGTCCCAGCAGGGACCAGGATCCAGTGGACATATGTCAACCTCTTCGGATAGTACCCAGTCTGGATTAGTACCTGATACTGTCTGTAGCACCCCTGCCAGGCACAGGTTCCATATCTGTGGCCAGAGATGGTGATCTGTAAAGCCTACCAGGTACAGTCTGTAGCTGTCTCACAAATCCCCATATATGGCAGCTACATGGTGGAACTGTGTGCATGCAGACACACACACATAAACCAGAAACCTAGGGCAAACACATACCCGCACACATTACATCAACATTGGCCCATAACAGTACTCATGGCCCTCACACACACACTCACACACATGTCGATTGTATGGCTCAGTGTAGGCCTCTGGCAAACCAACAACACACCCTGTGCATATGATGAAACCTGTGCCACCTCCTGTCATCTATAACATTGATGCAGGAACAGGCTAACATGGTGTTGATGCACAGACTGACTTTAATAAAGTATAGCAATGGTTGGATCTGTAGCATGTTGTCAGCAGTAAAGTGTAATGATATCCTTGAAGGTGTAGCTGAGCAGACATGATGCATTAAAGCTGTAATTAGCAATGTTGTATTGTTTTCACCAGTGTTTATTCCAATTGTGGTTTGTTTGCCCATGTGCCACTTGGCTGATGTGTGTAGTTGTGTTAGCATGCGTTATACTGTGGACAGTAACTGTGGGGTGTGTGCAGCACAGGATTACAGGTGCACATTTGTGAACATGGTGGAGGTGCACTGTCTGCATGTATATGCATATTGGACACATGGGCAGGGTGACATGCCCTGTATTGGCCAGTGTTAACACTCCATAGTTTCTATTGGTGGCCAGTATTCATTGTACTACACACATTTTGGAACTTGAGTACGCATGTGTGTGTTTGACACGGGTTGACACTGTGCTGTGGGTGATGCTGTTGTTGCTATCTGTCATTGGTTTGCATTACTAAGGTTAACACTGTCCCAGCTGCATAATCCTTTAGTAATGCACACTGTTCACCTACAGGGTTGCATGGACCGTGCTCTCACAAACACAAGAAATTCTCACTTATACAGTAAACGTGCATTAGTGTCATGGACCCCTGCCATAAACTACATATATAATAGAAGGTGTGAAGTTGTACCAAAAAAGAATTACATACCAAGAAGGGATAACCTCTCTGGTCAGCATCATTGGGAAAATACAATCCCTCAATAAACATACAAGGCAAGTTTCAAAATACAAAATGGCAAGAATTCCAAAGACAACACTAAAGCTTTCTTTAGTGTTGTTTATAATCTACAGGGGAATTCTCAGATCGGGTCACTGTTAATGTAAATGGTCAAAAAGTACACTTATCTGACTGACATTACCAATTCCTTGTCAGACAGTTTGAATGCGGATTTCACCACCCTGTCATTACATAAGGGCCACATTTCCAGACCTGAAGAATGTAAAACCTGATGATTCACAGACACTCTAGTTAAAACATCTCTTTACCACAGTCCAAACCACAGTGGCAATGGTACTGGACAGTGTCCCTGGCTGTGTTATACACAAGCTGACATATGAAGTCACCAGTCACCTAAACACTCTGTCCAGATGCAGCCTCTATACAGGTTACATACTTGTGGAATGATGCACAGTAATGGTGTTCACAGTCCACAAGGGTTGAGCTACATCTTCTTCTTCTTCCCCTTTTGGATGCTCTCATTAGGGGTCGCCACAGTAGATAATCTGTTTTCATTTCTTCCTGCCCTCTGCATCTTGCGCTGTAAGCAAGGTTACCCCTAGCTACCACATAGGTGGAAATCCACTGAGCACAGAAGAAGTTATTAGGGACCTGGGGACCCAGTAGCCTGTCATTCGACACCCATGTAGCTAAAGTAGTTAGGAAGACCTTCTACATTGCCCACCTTATCATGAAGGGATTCACATCTAGATCAAGGGAGGTCATAGTTTCCCTGTACTCATCACTCATCAGACCAATGATTGAGTACAATGCCCCATTCGGAATGTATCTGACCCGACACTTGCAGCAGCTGGAGAGGCCACAAAAGTTCCTCACCAAAAGGGTAAAGGGTCTCAAAAATCTGTCCTATGCTGCCCGACTGAAAGAACTTCAGCTCTATTCAGTCGCCAAACACCGCTTGCTCAGAGGTGACCTGTGCCTGACATACAAGGCCATGTCAAACCCAGATTTGATGAATATGCTTCACCTCAATAAATCTAGATCCATCAGAGCCACAAGGGCGGGAGACTTAAACCTTGACACGGCTATTAATAGGACGTGCTGGAGGGATAGATTCTATGCTGTGGAACAAAATCCCGGTATATGTGAGGCAGAGCACCTCGCTGGCCTTGTTCAAGAGAAATCTTGACCAATGGATGGGAGATCGCAGATATACCCCAGGGATTACCTCAGTGTCACTGCTCGACAGAGGCACAGCAAAATAATGGGTATAGTTCCCCATACTAAAGGGGTGGCGTAAGCCACAAAACTATGGGCTAGGCTTGTAAATGCCCTCGGGCAGATAGCCTAGTATAAACCTATAAACCTATGAACCTATACCATCCACCTGCATGTCCTTTCTCACCACAGCCATAAACCTCATCTTAAGCATTCCTCTTTTCCTGTTACCTGTCGGGTTCATCCTTAGCATCTATTTCACAATATACTCTGCATCCCTTCTCAGCACATGTACAAACCAACTTAATCCTGCCTATCTGTCTTGGTCTACTAACCTTCAAACCTGGACTGACCCTCTAATATACTTATTCTTATACCTGTCCACCCTCGTCACACCCAGTGCAAATGTTAACATAAATTGATTAAGGGTAGAACTGCAATAGGTCCTGGAAACTCTCACCATATAAGCCTGACAAATGTTATCTGGAAGGCTATGGAGCACAGCATTATGGAACTCATTAACAGAGACATTATGAACCTGCAAACACTGCACCATACCCACTTAGGTTCTCTAAAGGCCAGATCATGGGTCCTACACCTAGTAGACTTCAAGGCAGTTAACAAGGCTATAGGTGAGGGAGGGGAGGTCAACACAGCCAAGCTATAGCTCATCAGCAATTCAGACCCATCCCACATTCTGGTATTATGCATAACATCAACAGACTGACCATAAACAATTGTTAGATGATGGCTTGACAACTGACGTACAGATGTAGGACACACAGTAACATTTGCAGCTTGCATGTACTATTCTATGCCAGTAACAAGTGGTATTCACCTGCACTCAGTCCTGGGACCACTCCTGTTTGGCATATAGCTTTCTTAGGTACAAGCAAACACAGTATAATATGTCTGCCCACGTTTGATGAAAATGCATACTGTAGGCTGTACTTTATTTTCCAGATGACACACATCCTTTCAAAAGGGTATCATAGAGACAAATACCTGGTGTCAAACTCATGCTGTAAAGCTATAAGTCAAAGAAAGCATAGTTATCCACTTTTAGAAAACAAAGTATCCCCAAAGTACCACATAGGTAGTAGCCCCCAAAATGTGGAACAGGTACTAATGTATACATAGAGCGATGTGTTTAGTCATCTCTCCTTTGATAATCACATTACAAAAAGGTTTTGGAAATCCCTCTGTGGAGCACATAAGCAATAAAGGGTTTGCATGCAGATCCACAGAGGTTGTTGCACACCTGTAATGATTAGTCATCTTTGCCAGACTTTGCTTACTTTGGAACAGGTTTCAAATATAGCTCAAGCATAAACCCTCACTCACACTCTTCAATAGAAACCGTGATGAGTAGATGTGAAACAGAAAACGTAGCCCAGGGATCACTGCAGTGGCTAAGCTTGTCACAAGCATACAGACGTGACCTAAGGTCTGGAAAGCACCAGCATGCTCTGGCAAAGGTAACAGATGCGTTCATGGAGAAAGCAGAGTACCCACCTATGAAATAATTGAGGTCACATGTATGTATATGGATTTGCCCCACAGCTACCTTACATGTGTAATGCACATACATTTGTCATTGTAATATGTCATACACTAGAAAAATCAAAATCCACTCCACATTGACCAATGGTGTCACACACAGTGAGCAAGTGCAAGAATTAAACTCCTTCCTAATTACATTATGATACTACAGCAGTATGCATTTACATGACGCACTATACACATTACTGGGATTTCATCTTTCCACAGATGTATTTGTAGGATGGTGACATCATCAGACTTGACAAAGATGAGTATACCACTTCTAAGGTGTGTGAGTAGTCTCCAAAAAGGTTGCTTCTCCCCAGGGAGACACACACACTCACATACAGTTGGAAAGTGCAGGATTCAAACCCCCTACCTAACTACATTATGATATTACAGCAGTACGCATTTACATCACACGCTATACACATAACTGGGATGTTACCTTTCCACAGGTATATTTGTAGGATGGTGACATCATCAGACTTGACAAAGATGAGTATACCACTTTTAAGGTGTGTGAGTAGTCTCCAAAATGGCTGCTCTTCCCCAGGGAGACGCACACAGTTGGCAAGTGCAGGATTCAAATCCCCTACCTTATGATACTACAGCAGTATGCATTTACACGACGCACTGTACACATTACTGGGATTTTATTTTTCCACAGGCATATTTGTAGGATGGTGACATCATCAGACTTGACAAAGATGAGTGTACCACTTTTAAGGTGTGTGAGTAGTCTCCGAAAAGGTTGCTGTGCCCCAGAGAGACACACACTTGACAAGTACAGGATTCAAACCCCTACCTAACTACATTATGATAGTATAGCAGTGCGAATTTACACGACATGCTATACACATTACTAGGATTTCTCCTTTCCACGGGTATATTTGTAGGATGGTGACATCATCAGACCTGACAAAGATGAGTATACCACATTTAAGGTGTGTGAGAAGTCTCCAAAAAGGGGAGACACACAGTTGGCAAGTGCAGGATTCAAACCCCTACCTAACTACATTATAATACTACAGCAGTATGTATTCACACAATGTGCTATACACATTACTGGGTTTCCTTTTTTCCACAGGTATATTTGTAGGATGGTGACATGAGATGACAAAGATGAGTATACCACTTTTAAGGGGTGTGAGTAGTCTCCAAAAAGGTTACTCTCTCCCCAGGGAGAGACAGACAGACACACACACACACACACACACACACACACACACACACACACACACACAGTTGGCAAGTGCGGTGTTCTTAATCCAAACTAAGTACGTCTTTACACTTCAGCAAGCAATATGGAGTTACAGGGTGCAATACAGACATTACTTGCTGACAGCTTGCACAAAGGTTTTTTTCACATTTGCTAACCTTAGCAGGCTTATCATACTAGGTGTATTGTGAGTGTACTGTATGCATAGGCCATGACCATATCATATATGGGTTGATGCACCACATGCTGGCACACACAGGGTCAAACCAGTGGCTAAGCTCTGTCAACCCAATACTGGACAATACAGTCAGGAGGAGTAGGGTCATACAACCACAACATCAACTGTCTCACGTAGACCTACAATATAAGCACCAACAAAACACACACATAAATACACATTACCATATTCGGAGAATACAAGTATTAATCTGAAAAAGAGAGCGTGTCCTCCTAAGCAGACAATCAAGCAAAATGCACCTCCAAGCACACGCCAGAAAACACATAATACACCAAAGCAGTGTGCTTCACAACAGGCCCTAAGGCAAAACAACATACCCAACACACTAATAATAGGTGACTTCATAGTCGGGCACACAGATGATCCACTCACTTAGCTGGACAAGGGGAAGGTTACTGTCAGTTGTCTGTCAGGCACTATGATCCACCACATAACACAAGCACTTACATCACTCCAGAACAGGTACCTATATGACGTGTCCTTTGTACATGTCAGTGTGAATGATCTGAGACATACCTCCCAGGACAACATGACAAGAGATATATATTAGCTCTATGATCATGTAGCCCAGGCTGGTATGACCCTGACCTTGAGTAGCATCTTACCTTCAAAGAAAAACACTTTT